>NW_009259063.1:292655-313210 GCF_000687185.1 Egretta garzetta
ACATTTCTGCTTTAATTAAATGTTCAGTTCCTTCTTGTGATTTCTGCGTACACAGTTCCAACAGCACAAAGCAATGTTTCCTTGTGGCAAAAAAACCCCAAACCTAGACTGTTAATATATCCTCTAGTGTCTTAGAGATTGCTTCCTGAGAGTGTCCTCCTAAATATTCTGCTTTAAAAGTAATTATCTGACTTTCTCCTCTGAGTAAAAATGTGTTGCCTGGGACTGGTTAGACAAGCTCACTGTACAGAATTGATTTTCGTGTTTCATAGGGTACTGATGACTCCCATGCTTCTATTGCAAGATTCTTGCCTTTTGATGCAGCAGTAAGCTGATCTGCATGAGAACATTGGCTGTCAGCTCAAAAAGAAAAATAAAGTTGAGCTCTCAAGATTGCACAGAAAAAAAAAATTAAACTCATGAAGCAAATGCAAAAACTGAGGTGCTCAGAAAAGAGAGCAACTAAATGTTTAAAATATTGTTTTTAGGCATTTTAACCAGTGTTGTGTATTTAAGGGCTGATGGTAATACCTGTCTTTTCTGTAGCATGCCTAATTAGTTGATTTAGAAAACTAACCTATAGAGGGATTGATATTCAGCAGTGGGAATATTATCTGAGTACAACGCTTCTGAA
The DNA here is from genome assembly GCF_000687185.1 of Egretta garzetta. Classification (NCBI taxonomy): domain Eukaryota; kingdom Metazoa; phylum Chordata; class Aves; order Pelecaniformes; family Ardeidae; genus Egretta; species Egretta garzetta. The sequence goes on from NW_009259063.1 coordinate 293,290, forward strand.
GACAGATGGCCCAAACTATTTGTTGAATACCATTAACTTCAACCCAACTCAAATTATCCATTTATTCCTGTAGAGCATTTTGAAGAGGTCTGCACTTTGTAGACTGACTGGATGAGAAAGACCGGATACTCTGGAAGCTGGTGGGAGGTTTCAGCTCAACTGTCTTTCATTTTCCCTTTTCTGCTCAATGTTTAACATAGTTTCTTATTGGGTTGTTTTTGTTTTTTTTTTTTTTTTGCATCCTTCTATTCTACTCCATATAATGACTTGGAGGCTGAAAAAAATTGCATGTGGCTTCCTGAGCATCTTGCACTGTGGAAAAAGACTTTGGAAATAAAGTGCATGCAGACCGTCAGATCGAAGATTTAAGAGAAATTATTTGCTCAGGTTTCCCATCGTGTATTAGTAAAGTGAAGTTATTGGGAAATATGTGTTCTTATGGAAACAGAAAACAAAAGCATCTGGAGCTATTTTTTTTTTTTCCTGGAGTAGTGACAAAAAGATGGGGTGACCTTCTCACAGAGGCCTGTGGAGTGATGTCAGCAGTATTGCCCTTAAGGTGCAGTGAAAATGAGTATTTTCATTCCCTTCAAGCATACTTCACAAGTCTCTACTTTTCATAGCTTTGTACTTGTCAAGGCTCATTGAGTTAAAGTCTGAGGCAGTTAAGTGTTATAACGATCTCAGTGCATGTCCTTCCATCCATCTTTATTTAATATCTACAATTATTTCTTGTAATGTTTTCTTTTTTTTATTTTTTCTGCAGTTAATTTTTATCTCTGTATTCTTTCCTGTATTTGTTGCCTAGGAAGGTCTTATTTTTAGACATTTTGATGCAAATCCTCTCCCCTCCCACATTTTCAAAACCACTTCATTAAACACAAGGTAATATTACTTTTAATCCTACGTTTTTTACTGGGAAAAATCACAGCCCATATTGTGGGTAAAGACTATGTTTTATTTTGCTCACATCTAAAAGGTCTGAGTCCTATTCTGTAGTACTGGGACAAAAATTCTCATATATGTGGTATTAAGAATCTAAGTACTTACCCAGATAATTTATATAGACAACAGATGATGTGTGTTAGATACCAGAAATGAGCAACAAAAATCCATAAGACTTTTTTTTTTTCTTCTTCTTCTGTATTCTAGGACATCTTCTTATCTTTTTCAAATTTCAAAGCCTCTGGCAGGAGTCACTGAGATTGCATGCATCCTTTGACTCATGGCTCTTCTGAAAACTTCTGAAGAGCTTGAATGTCAGCAGTTTGTCAGCTCTGGTGGAAACAAATTGATCCTCAATAAGTGAAGAATGTTTTTGGAAAATACTGTTTAAATTTCCTAAGATAAATCTCTGTTCCTGAGCATTGCGTTGAGCATGATAAATGTTGAGGCTGTATCTCATTCTTAGAACTTGTATTTGCTCTTTTCTTTGTTTTATGGCTCAGAATTAATTAATAAGGCTTTCTTGAGCTCTTCAGTCTTTCCACATCCCCTCAGATGCCTTTATCCTCAGGAAAAAGCACTTAGGGCTGCTTTTGCTTCCTGTTCAAGGCAGGAGTAAAGAGGGCTACGCATAGAGAAGCCCTGTGCAAAATGATGGCAGAGTGAATCTCTGCCCCCAGCCTGCTCTCCTGTAGAATAACGGTAGAGGTATTTCAGTCTCTATAGTACCAGTATCTTGCACTTCTATTTAGTAGCCAAAGGGCTCAGGGGCATTGACTGTGCTCCCTCCGTCCCACAGACCATGCCCCCAGCCTTCCCCATTTTCGGTGACTGTTTCTGTAGAGCAGGTAGTGGAAACTGAACTTCCAGATAGGGAAACATGATGAATATGTACAGTTCCTACATGAATTTATCTCCTCTAGGTCCATAGCTTAAATGCTGGGACGACACTGGGTCTGAGAGCCTGGCTGTAAAGCCAAGGCTGGTGTGGAGCTGGTATTTGTTGGCACATTCTCACTTCATTTTAGTTGTGTTGCACTGCCAGCATTCAGATATACTGAGGCAGGAGGAGATATGCTAAGATACATGACTGATGAGGATCTGGAATGGGAACGATCGATATCCTTCTCCTTTCCCCTATCCATCCCAGGGCACTGAACATGGCTATAAAAAAACCCTTTCTGACGACAGAAACAGCTCTGACCTGCAGTAGCATGGGCGTCCAGCCCCTCAGCAGCTACTGTGAAGTCTGTCAAGTTCCACCAAAGGCAGAAATCCTGCAATAGTTGTGTGTGGTTGGAGGACTGGCATTAATTGCATGGGAGAAAGGTGGACTGAACAAGGGCTTGGTCTGAACATGGACCAACGCCCTAATTCACAGAAGGACTCTCTCCCTGCCTGTAATCCACACTTGCAGGGCAGGAGTGGTGAGAGAGGACGGAGCTTAGGGAAGAGGGCCCAGAGCATGAGAGACTGTGAGACAGGTTTTTTTTCTGTGTAGGAGGAACTATTTGTCATGCCCTGTTTGAATTTGAAGGCTGGGTCCTGCCTGGCCCTTTGGGTCCCCGTATAACAAACAGTGATGCAGAGAAGCGGCACCTGGATTTCTACCCTGAGTACACAGCTGCTCCTCATGGCATACTGTAGAGGTATGGGGAGAATATGACGATATGTGTTTACTCGTTTAGGTGCTTAGAATTATAAAGCTTGTATTAAAAATATGAATATTACTCTGCAAGTTTGAGGATGCATAGTTTTTTCAGAACGACTGGTGGTAAATGATCAACAACTGACCCAGAAGCGCGCCCTCAGAGGCAGATGTGCATGCCCTCTCGTGGCTACATGATGTTTGCCTTTAACTTGCTAAAGAGAAAAGGCCAAATCATGTTTTCTTGGAATAGATACGGAGTTCCCAGTGGAGTCATAGAAGAGGCACATGTAGCTGAAGAAGTGTTTCTTTCACGGTGTGGTGAAATCCTTTCCAAACCCATGCCCTCAGATCATTCCTCATACCTAATTAGGGACTTGTTAGCTCTCTGTATGAGACATACTACAACTTTTCACATTATTCCTTGCTAAATGGCAATTTTCAGAGTGGCTGTGAATGGACCATTTCAACAGATGTCAAGAGCTTTAGAGGAAACCTGGACTGCTAAAGCAGAGAAAGATCAGAGGAAAGGAACACCAAAGTAAAAAATGAGATCTTAAAGGAAATTGAAGAGTAGGGAAAAAGAAGGATGCAAAGGAGAAGCTGTCTCTTGTGAGATTTTTTTCAATCAGTTTTTCACCATACTTTGGAACAGCCTAGAAGCAGTACGCAGTCAAATCCTGAGTCAGGTTCTGTCAAATTAATGATGCTTTAGCGAGTCACACTTTCACACTGTCGGTGAAGGACAGCTATACTGTCGGTCATGCACTAAAGGGACAAAACCACCCCAAACAACACAGGAAAATTCTTTCATCTGATTTCTCTCATTTCCAATCTTCTTCAGCTAATACCTTCTGATAGGCAGTGACACAATTTGGTGCTTTGCACATGTAGCAACACCATCTTTATTGGGAAAATCTGTGTCATGGCAAATTTTGCCACTGGGATAGTCTAAGGACCCTCTTTAATATCAAATCATGCCAATAAGAAGCGAGTGTCTGAGCGGATAGGAAGTTACAGAGGACTAGTTCAGCACTGGAAACTGTTCAAGTGTAGATAGGAAGGAAGTGTAGGGAGATTCAGGCTGTAAGACAGAGCCAAGTCCAGCAACCACATTCCCATCTGCAGAGACACAAGAAGAGGTGGTAATATTTTAAAAAGCAGAGAAAGGAACTGCTTGGGTGCTTAGCAGATGAATGCTGATCAGTGAGAGAAGTAACACTATCTGAGACAGAAGGGGCAGCAACCACTTGGATCAAGTTACTAAAGTTATAACCTTGCCTGCCAATTGGGAAACAACCATAGACAGAGATGCTTAGATGCTTACGTGCTTTCTGTTTCATATCAGCCTCCTCTGAGAAAGAATGCAGACTGCTACTTCCCTGCAAAAATGTTTGCTATAGAGCTGAAGCATGAAATGGCAACATCTCATCCAGAGCATCTTGCCTCTTCAGAAAATCTTCTGCCCAGAAAACCAGAAGACCCTGTACAGGTTCATCATCAGTGCGTTATAGATGCTACACCGCTCTTATCCCACACTGCTAATGATCTGTGTATGCTCTGTTGTGCCAGCATTTTTACAACTTTTGAGAAGTCATAAAAGACAGAGCTTCAAGAGAACACTAACCATTTGTGTATGCAGTTAATTAGAACATTCAAATTTATTTAAATTCTTGTAATTCTGTGTTTTTATCAGTTTCAAAAGTTATGCCATTCTTACAGATAAGCTGGTCACTGAAGAATTCTGAAGTCTCCAAAAAAGAAATTGACTTATAGGCAATAGTACAGAGAAAATAGGAAATAATAAACTGTTGAATATTAAAACCATTAATAATAAGCAAGCACTTTTAGATCTTTTGCAGTATAATTTTGGGAACAGCTTTGACTGCAAATGCAATCAGTTCTTCAAAAACACAATGAAAGCAATGTAAGGGGCAATTTGTCACCTTGAATATCTAACAGAAGCCTGTAGGTTTTAACATTGACTGCAGTATACATTCCTGGCTTTGAGATTTTCTAGAAATGCTTCAGTTTAGCCACAGGTGCATACTTTTTCAATACTGCTGTTCAGCTTCATTTAACCGGAACACAGGTGACTGGTGAAATCAAAGAGAACAAAGCTTTTATTTTTTAAGAAAGAAGTATTCAGCAGAATGGTTTCCCATCACTATTAAGAATTTTCTCTTGAATAACTCCAGCTTCTAAGACCCCAGAATCTGGTATGTGAGCTGGAGGGGAGGAGACATGCGAGTGATTTCCTTGCCTCCGTTGACTAGCAGACACCCTTCTTGTGAGAGATCAATTTATCCTTGACTATTAAAAATATTTCAGAAGAACTTTGGGTAAGGAGGGTTTCTGGAGTGCCTCAGACTGAATGAAGTCACACTTGGTGTCCAGGATGCTTTGTGGTTTAATCCTCTTTTTTTTTTTTTTTTTGTATCTTCTAAATTAAGAAGTAATTAAATTGCTTCTTTCAAGCCCGTTAAGAGTTTTACACGTGCATAGATTACAACCAAGCATGGTTAAAGGGGCAATGGTGTCACTCTCAAATAGCAATAGGTATATGCTTTTTTTGGGTAGATATAATTTCTAAGTATCTCAGGTGGGCATTTTTACTGTTGTCTTATTTCATTGGTTTCAAATGTGAACTATTTTTAATGAACAAAGAAAGATGTTCCCTTTCTAAGTCCTGAGGTTTTCAGAAATGATGGCATTACCTTCATTGCTTCCTGCCGTTATGCTCTTTGCAGTTATTCCAGTGTTAGAAGTTAGGTTTTAACAATATCAGAATTTGCTTTATGATGGCAAGAAGTATTTTGGAAGAGTGGGAGTTGATGAGGGAGGAAAGAGGGACTGTTCTGTGAGGAAGAAAGAAAGAATTGGCTCTAAGGAGAATCAAGAAGATTAAAAGAGGTGTTTGGCCTCAGACATTACAGTCTGAGGATTAGATCTGGTTTATTTGTTATTACCAGGAAGAGCCTGACTTTACAAGAGTGGCTATTGGAAGACCTCTGTTCAAAAACAATTTTAGGAGTAATTAGTAATCTGCAAGGGGGTGTTAACTGGAAATTAGTTACCTTGGTCATTTATGGCTGATCTTGCCTAACTAATCTCTTCTTACTTCTGCTATCTTAACTCAAAGCCTGATTTGTTAGGGAAAGCCATGGGGTACCTGCGGATGGGGAGGTTTGTACAGATGTAACATCAGTGCAAAAGAAATGTCACTGCAGAGCAAAGCGCTTCTTTTATTCTTCTTATTTCTGATATAGAGGTGTTTAAATAAAACTAAAGGCTATTACTGACATCAGGTTATCCTAATCCATGTAATGATATAAATGTATCTGTTAGGAGCTTCCAGTCAGCCTTGCAGTCTGGCTTATAGCTTCCTACACAGGAAAATCCCATTCAGTTTTTGTTCCTGATTTCTCTTCTTAAAAAATTTCCGAAGATCTTATTGCCTATTACATCTAAAGCATTGTTGGGGTATAAGTTTTACTTCAGCTTTGTTAAACATGTGTTTCTATTGTTTTAAACTATTTTTAGTGTTACTTTATACTATATACTATTATACCTTATGCTATTTAATGTACTAAGGACTGCTGTGTTGAGTTATGGTCAACTTCAGTGACTGGTTTAGATTAGCCACCTGACTTTTACCTGACTAAAGAGACAAGGTCGATCCTGTGTTTATGGTCTTGGTATGTCTCCATGTGCTCCATCCTCTCTCGCTGTGCTCTGCAGCATGTTCACAACATAGCAGGGCAGGGAAGAGGTTGTAATATCAGTAAGGTATTGATAGAAGATTCACACAATCCTTTAGGGCACTCCCTTCTCAAAGAACGGGGTTAAGTATGTTGATCGGTGGTGCTTGTGCTTGGCATTGTAGCTGGGGGGCACAGAATGCAGTAAGGGAACTAGAGAAGCTATCATGGGTTTCATCCCGGCAGGGCACAGAGACAACTACAGTAAATTTTTTCTGCTTGCAAGTCTATGGCTTTTGTTGTTGTGACTGGGATGGTATTGCACCCTTGACAAAATTTCCCTTATCTGATCTCTTATTAGGCTGCTGGGTCATAGTCTTGCCATTTTAAACTCTTGTGCCCATAAGCTTTCCTTGACCTGAGTAGGTTGTATTTTTATGAAGCCTTTTCTGTGAATTTTAGAGTGAAATAGCAGCAATCCTTTTCTTTCATTGTTACCAGTTTCCTCACACTCTTGAGTGTTCTTCGGAGCTGCGTCAGGATCCTGGTCCCCTCAGTGGAGGCACCAGCCGTGCTCAAGTCCCTTCCTGCACATAACTTCTTCCCAAAATCAATAATTTCTCTTCCTTTGTGTTGAGAACTTCTTTCCTTGACTGGCCCAGAGTTAAAATGGAAAGGTTTATACCTCTGTCTTCCTCAAGTATCTTTTCAGTTGTGTTTCTTATTGAATTCTGATCAAGTTAGTCTCTGCGGATGATCAGCATCCCCACTGTGTAGTATACTGCTTGGTTATCACTAGGCTTGATGTTCCCACTGAGAACCTGATTTGCCATCAGGTAACTCTGTCTAACTAAGAGATAATCACTGGAGTTCTACATTTTAGCTAGTCTTGTGCCATGTAAAAATATTTTTCACATCCTGTCCTATGGAGCTGAAGTTCTACAGAAGAGCAAAATACAGTGGAGAAGATAACCAGCTCTACATTTAAACCGAAAAGTGCAATTTTATGCTAACACCCTGAAAGACCATGCTGGGATGAATTCATAAGCTCAACCAAATTCTCCGAGGTGCTACAGATTTTTTTTATTTTTTATTTTTTTTTTGAAAGAGATGGCATTTTAGACTTCTGAACTTAACTTTTTTTTGTCTTTAACTGCATAATATGTTAGAAGTCATGATTAGGAAGCAATAAAAAAAAGAATTGTGTAGTCATATGTACTCACACACTCACTCACTTTCTTGTTTCTCTTACCGCTTGCTACTGATACTTTCTATTCTAGAAATCTGAATTGTTCCTTCTTGATTTCCTCTGATAATGGGTTAGTTGCAGTGTATGCTACGTGTCCTTGTTTTAGACTTTTCTTAGCTGTACTTTCAGCAAAACACACAGTTCAAATTGTGGAGAAATGGACTCAAATAATGCAATGTCATTAGAGGCCTCTTGCCTATGTTCATTATTGCTGATATTTTTCAGCTTTCTCACATTGTACTGTAGTGGTAAACGCTTCCTTTGTGCCTCTGACCTTTAATACATTCATTAAATTTAATGAGTTTTAAACTGTAAAAGAAAAGAATCTTGCCAAGTACAATCATCAGAACTGTTATTTAGTAGAGAAGAAAGGAACAGATTCACAAACATTAGCAGGTCTATAGGAAACTACTTTGCACGTTTTCAAGCCTGCTGTGATATTTTGTTGATACAGTATGCTCAGTCTGATAAAAGCATAAGGAAAAATAGCAGCAGGCACTTGAATACTGTTCTACCTTTGTGGTGTGAGAGAATTTGCTATTTTTGATAGTCTAGCAAGGCACTACTTACATCCCCTAGTGTCCATATTGCAAAATGGAAAAAAGTGTGTTGTCAGAAGAGTTATACCTGATTTTTCATTTGTTCACTCTTTATTTTATAAGGAGAGTTTAGCCTCTGCTGCCTTAGTTGTGATGACCAGCAGTTCTTGCAAAATGTGCCAATGTAATGTCCTATGAAATGTTTACTTGTTCATCCTGTTCAGAAAATTCTTCCCATTGCATCAGGCTAGCATGGTGCACCCAGCAGTCTTTTTCGGAGTCGGGCATGCTCCCTGTACTGTGTTACAGTGAGAAAAACTATTTCTACAGTGTCAGTGCAGAGGAAACCTCCTCTCTGGCGACAGACTCTGCAATCTGCCATCTCCCATTCCATCATACTGAAGAGTGCAAAAGCCCTTCACGCAGACGTTCGTTGGTGGAGAGAAGAGTGGCTTCTTGCCTGGCATTTTGAGCAATTATTTCCATTTTTTTTCAGCTGGGCTTGCAAAGAGCTGAATAAATCCAGACTGTAGAGCCCATACCTTCTGTTATTATTTTAGCAGTTAATTTTTTTCTCCTGTGCAGAAACTGCAAGAAGCCAATGAGATGTGGCACAGTATCGGCAATGACAATGCCAACATTGCCCAGGTTTTTCCCAGACCATTCACCCTCAACGTTACATCCCTTCTGCCCATGGGCTGTTTGCCCCAGCTTCTCCCCAAACCTTCATGCTTAATCTTCTATTGTGTTCCTGAACCAGCTGTCCCTGATACAATCACTTTAACACATCCAATTAAAAAGAGAAAAATAGCATGGAGTCAAATGATACTTGCCATTACTGGATTATTCATTCTGTGTATAAGGAGTATTTTTATCCACTTGTCTTTGCCTTGACCATTTAGACTGTAAACTCTTTTGGCACCAGGACTGGCTTGTAGAAAGAATGATCATGCTCAGCTAATTGCAAGGGTGCTACAGCAGTTGAGATAAGGATGAATTATAATCAGGGGATCTAACTAAGAGGGAGTGACTCTATCACTTATTTCCTCAATATTTACATGTCATCTTGAGAACAACAGATAGAGATTTAAACACAGATAATGCATGATAATAAACTACCTTTTACTTATTAAAGAGAGAGGGCCATCTATATTCTTTAAATATTAATTTTGTGTAGATTTTCAGATCACAAAAAGAGAGAAGATACAGTCTTTTTAAGCAATGGATAAATTGAGTTTGTACAAGTATTCAGAGTGCTAAATATGAAAACGTTGGCATCTTGAAGCTTTCATGAGAAAGTGCAACAACATAGGGAGGAGTTATCGCTCAGAGTAATGTTTTGTGTGATTTATTTAGTATGGGCAAAATTTGAAGCAGAGCAGAGAATCTGTGCAAAGCCACTACATACATACAATTTGTAATAGGTCTGACGAGAAGATAAAGAAAACTGTATTGGCCTTCTCCTAGACTTCTGCAGATGACACCTGTGTCCATTTGAAACTACGTGAGGATCATAAGACGTCTGAACAATATTTCTTCTTGCAAAGAAGTTGCATAAAAGGATGGAGACATTTTTGCATTTAACACCTTACAAGTCCACTGCTTAGACAAATCTGCATACCTGGTACATCAGCTCTAGGGTCTTCCCAGACTTTGGTTTCCCTTCCATCTTTCCATTCTTTAATCTGACACTGTAGCATGAGCCAACACTTTCAAATTCGGGTTGACTTTGGCTGGCTTTCATGCTTATAACTCTCTCTAATTCTTATATCATAAACCTATGATTTCTTTTTCTGTTTTCAAACTCGTATTTGGGCAAAAGTCACTCTGACTTAATCTTATTGGAGGTTTATGAAAGGGTTTTGTGAATTGGCTCAATAAGGCTCAAATAGCTTTACAGTAGCTATTGTCTATTCCATAATACTGCTCTGAACATAAACTATGGCATTATACTGGAATTAGCTAGCCTGCCAGATGACTTCAGTTTTGAATGCGTTGATTGACATGTCATTTTGCCCTTAAAATAATAATGGGATTCTGGAAAGAGTCTTGAACTTATAACATCAAAGAACTGCTCAATTCACCTCATTAGTCTTCAACCTTTCAAACACAATTGCAGAATACATTAAAGATTATTTTGGTACTAGATGATCATCTAGCTGAAGATATTATTTTCATGGCTATTCAGTATATTAATTATTTACTATTGCCTTTACTTATTAGTAAATTCAAAGCTGAGGAAAACGCTATGTTACATGGTAAATTAATCGGAGCAACAAGATTTCATATCAACTCATACCTCTTTTACTTGCCCTCGGTTTGAGAACGACAGCATGAAAAGTATTTTGATTTTTTTTTTCTTTATTCATCGGATTTTACTGAACGAAGTAGCAGACAGGAAGAATTATGATAATCTTCCCTGATTTTGGTTAGGAGGTACCCACTTTACTTTCCAGGACCTAATGATTCTGCCAGCCCTCGTTTATCCTTTTTCCCTTCTCCTGGGAACAGTATTAAAACACAGCATTCCCCCACTTCTCTTCAAGCTGCTCCACCGTATTGTGTCCTCATGTGCAGTGCTGTAACTTGTTATTGATATAATTTTTTTCTAAGGCTTCTAAATGCTTTCATTATCTACATAAATACCAAAAAGCTTTTGGCCCCTGCATAACTCTTACCATTTTATGCCTTTCCCTCTTTTCTTCTCTCCCTGAACCCATGTGTTTACTGTCAGCTTCTTGCCACTACTTTGTATAAAGAATATCTTGTGTTAGCATCATTATTGTCCTTTGTATTAGTTTAAAAAGATTAAAATCTTGGATGTACAAAACCGAATCACATGCCTTTACCATGGATCTCCTCTGTATCCTTATCTGTTCTCCTTGATATGATTTTTGGTTTTAAGTAATTAGTCATTTCAAATCCCTCCATTTTCTCAGTTCTACCTTTTCCACATCTGTAACAAACCTGTTTCTTTTTATAATATAAGCAACCAGAAATATAGATGGTGGTTGAAATTAATTTTCATTCCACTGTGTTGGAATAATTTCCTTTGGGTTATGGTACTCAAAATATGCTCACAGACTGCACTGGTATGAAATTTGAATTTTTTGCTGACATTCGTGTAGCTCGCTATTGGCAATAGAGTTACTCCTGACATGCTAGACTAAAAGGAAAGACCACTTATCAGAATGCCTCTTTTAAAAAGAAAAGAAATCCTAACTTTCAGCCTTTTCTTATTTCATATTCTCTACCCATTTCATTATTTTGTTATGTTAAATTGCCTGACTCATCTACACAATTCTATTACTCTGACCAGGATGTTTTGAGTTTTCCTTTTCCCCACTTCTGTGTACTGTTCCTCCTTTTTACTTACACCACTCCTGGCCTCCCATTACTTCAAAATCATTAAAATTTTAATTTCCTTTCTTCACATCAGCCAGAACTAGTGAGCAATACTTAATCCAAACATGCTCTAGCAGTCATATCAGCTTCTGTGGCACTGAGTCCAGCACATTTATCCACAACATGAGATTTTATAACTAGGTTTTATCCTGCCAGACCCAAACTTCCTTAGGTCTGATCTTCCTCACAATGATGTCAGTCAATGGCAGAGTAGCTATGGGTGACCAAGGATGTGGCTCTCATTAATTTTGTGGTGACGCTGTGGAATTAATTCTCAAATTCCCAGAAACACACATTGCTCCTCTTCCCCTGTCTCTGAATATTGATTCTGCAGGAGAAAAGTCACAAAAATGATGACCGGCATCGCCAACTCCATCATCACTAATACAGCACACTGGGCAGGTGGCAGTCCTAAATGCAGGCTTTATTAGAAAATTCTCAATTATATCTGCCAGGTATCATTGTGCCCAAGAGGCAGGCCTTTCCCATGACCTATTGCTATATATCCAGGAAACTGCCTCTGTGGTGCACTAAATGGTTAGGAAATCCCCACTGCACTTGAGTTATGCAATAACCTTATGGCAGGCACTTGTGCTTCATTTTTCTATACAGTAGTGACAAGATTATAACTATGCAGTGCAGGTTTTATTTATCACTGATTTAATTTCTTTTAACAGAATAGCATATGCTTTATTTGGAAAACCCTGAACAATATAAAATTATGTTTTCCTTAGCAAGGTGATTGCTAGTGACAGACTGGCAGGAGCAGGGCTGTATTCTGTGGTTTAGTACTGCTCTGGCAAAATGAATGAGATGATGCTGATTTTTACCTGCTGAAGATTGGTCCCATCACTTGTTTCTGCTGCATGGCAGGAGTAGAGGCAAAGTGTGAAGTTCTGTGGTGGTCAGAGCATAAGTTGAGGTGCTTCACAAGTGCAGCTGCCCAGTGTCAAGCACTGCTGCGATGGCTTAGCACCTCTCCAGCTGGGTCCTCCAGAGTTAATCCGGTGATCCACTACAATGGGTCTCTCTGCAGGCAAACTTGGGCTTGGAGGAAGGGAGGGGCTTGCTCCTTGTGTCAAGCCTGGCTTGAGCTGGCTCAGCTTTCCCAGGATAGTCCAGCCAGCCTGGCAGCAGATCACATGCTCCCAACTTGTGGGCTAGTGTGTAGGTTTCACCACAAGTCTTTGGCAGGTTACTACAGAATCCTGTGAGTTACTCTCTCATTTCTTGAAAATACCTTCACATGCTAAGCTTTCTGCATTAAGCTGTGTTACTTTGGCTGTCGCTATCCCAAATCGGGCACAAGAACAGAATGGTGCAGCGGTTAAGGCTGAAATACAACAAAATCCAGAGAGCTTTGTGTATTTTTCCCTCCCTCTCCTGAAGTGCTCATCAAGTTAAATTTACTCAAAAGTTGACAGACTTGTCCTAGATCAAAAGTTATGAAATGGAACTGTATGTTTTCAAATGCATGCAATAGCATTGATTTGCAACGCCTCATACAAAAAGTAAAAATATCCTATTGGGCTTATTTTCTCTTCTTCAAGTTGTATCTGCAGTCAAATAAGGAAGAAAGCAACCACAGCAAAAGCAACAACAAATGATTCAGAATTCTCCAAAATTATTGCTTAATAACTGTGAATGTAGAATTATATTTCAACATGATTTCAGCAGTTTTCTGAATAGCATTCACTGATACCCTTCATAATTAGGGTCTGTTCACTGATGGTGGTATTTTCAGCCTGATGTAAGCTCCCAGAATAAGAAAAGCCCATCTTTAAGAGTTTTCAGGTTCATCAACTGGAAGAGAAAAAACTAAGGTTCTGTGTGGAGAAACAATAAAGCTGCAATGAGAGTGGAGAGAAGCTCGCTCTTCCACCGGCTTTGTTGATTAACACCTAGTGGGCACTGCAGCTAAAACAAGTCTTCAAGCAAAAATTGAAAGTGATAAGAGGGAGCCTATTTTGTGAATCCAGATAAGAAAGGCTGCCAGGAGGTCTGTGTAGGATGAAGGAAGGAATGGAGATGGAGGAGAACAAAATGAACACAGCATTGAACGCAGCATTGATACAGATTTGGGTTTTGTTCTCCAGTCTTACCTCTAGTTTTTTGGGGTTTTTTTAAGAAGGATATAAATAATCTGCCATGAAATGTAAAATAAATGATTCCAGCATAACAGTCCCCTAAAGCTTGCTCCAACCCCCCCTTTCTTAGTCACTAAAAGTGTACAAAAAATGCAAATCACTGAACTTAAAAACTTACAGCCTCAGTAACTGAGGTAACGGGTTTTTGTTTATAAGAATAGCATAGCACAGGGCTCTGCGGCATAAACCTCTAGTTAATCCTTTGGTGCAACCTACGATGATAGACTGCTTGGCATTATCAGATTCAGTCTTAGCTGTACCATAAACACAGTAAGTTAAAAGTGCTTCAGGCAGCTAAAATGGCACGTTCGAAATTTTGCAGGTTTTTTTATTCTTCATTCAGTTGTGCTAATGGGGGAAAAAGGTGAGGGGGAGAAAAGATCAGAGGAAACCCACACAGGTTTTAAAATAGATTTTGAAAGGCTGTCTACTTTATTTATGTATTTTACTGTGTTTTTTCCGCTGTGTACTCATCTAATCCCTTAAATGCCTGCCTCTTTATGTGGGTGTAGGTACAGATCCTTACCTAAGGCAGGCGAAATGGGTGCCAGTGGGAGGGGTGTGGTGCTGCTCTAGATATAGTTTAGACATAAAGGCTCAGTTTTGGCTGCCTAAGTTTTGGTGCTTACCCTAGATTCAGGTTAGGTGCGTAGGATGTGTCTGTGGGTCAGGGAGAAACCAGGCTGCATCCCTGTTTGCTCAGGCAAGACCTGAGCGTGCATCACCTGTCCTCCCGTTTCCTGACATATTGATACATGGGTTGGAAACGAATATAAGCCACCAAACAGGCCTTCTCATCTGGATGGTGAGGATGACCAGGCATGCCATGGACTGCCCAATGTCTCTGTTTGCCTTTGAGATGCAGCCATACCTGACTTAGGTTTCCTTCATAATCCCCACAGGTGTCTGCAGAGTTTAACCATACTCTGCGTGAGCCAATGCCTTTCCTTTCACTATGAAGGAAGGTAGGGCCAAATGTATTTCCAACATAGACTGCTCAAGCAAATGTCAAAGTTAGGTGGGAAGAAACTACTGAAAAACTTTGTCTTTTGCAAAAGAATATGTATACAGAAAATGATCTAAAACGTACCTTTCTTTGTCCTTATTCCTAGTGCGCAGCCTGAGGCTGAATCCTGCTAATGTTGAATGGGTGTTTGACATAAGACTGCACTCAGTGCATCTCAAACAAGATGGCTTATTCCTCTGTCCTGTTTTTACCAGTCTGACAAGAAACAGAAGTGTGCTGTTTCAGTTTATTTGTATATCCAGTATCTCCTCAGCCAGAATTTTTGTTCCCACCTTCCTCAGTAGCTTTTATTGCTCTGTATTATTCTTTGTCTTTAGAGTCTTCCTACTCTTATTCACCATATATGTAGGCACATATGCATTTTCTGTGTGCTGCAATGCAAACTACTGCTACCCTAACAGGAGTATTCGCATACAAGAGGACAAGGGTTCTTCAGACTTTATTTTATTGTGGAAAAAAAACCAACCCTGAAGGCCCTGAAGAACATGTGCTATATGTTTTTCATTCCACTACGTTAAAACAGTACTGGTAATGAAATGTCCTGTAGGGATGGCTTTAGAGAGACAAGCAGTCAGTGTTGCAATACAATGATGGCAGTGCCTGTGGTGCTTTAAACATGTTATTACTACAGCGTTATGTTCTGAAGATGACAAGAGAAACAGAGTGGTTATGGGCTTTTTGACTAGCACTGGCAGAGGGTAGTGGTTGTGATTTCTACAATGTGGGCTTCTCTCAAGCTATTCTGTGAATGATAGTACCTTGGAAGAAGTGCTGGCATTACCCTAGAGAAAATGAAGTAACAGAACCCCAACTAGCTTCCTTGGAGAGTTATTTCTGGCAAGCAGAGTTCTTCCCTTGGATAGCTCTCACATTGCTGGAAGACCCAGCAGGCATCAAAGTGCTGAGGCATGTTATGTTTTCAGGCACCTGTAAAGATAAATTTGTTGTGAGGTAAGTGTCCTCAGGTCAGCAGATGAAAAACTAGTCCTCTGGTTTGTTAGATGTTTTCTGTGTAGCTGAAATAGATTAAAAAAACTGCTGAAGTGTCTTCCAGTGAAAAACAAATCTGCGTAGAAAAATAATTTCCAGATTAAGCCAGATTCCATTTGTGTGGGGTTTTTTTCCCAAACTGATGCAGTGTGCTCCCAGTAATTTCATCTTACTGTGTGTTTCTGTGGAGGATAAACTCTAGCTTTGCATGTGTGATTTCAGGAAGGTTTTCTTTGCTTTCGATATTTTGTGTCTCTGTTAAGCTGGGCTAATCAAAGGTATGGATTGACTGCTCTCTTTCTCCCTGAGCAGCACCAGACAGAATAGTACATACACCTACCACCCGCAGTCGCAACTGCAGCCAAACGTATGCCCCCTCCTTCTTTTCTCTCTCATAAGCGATATTCTTTTCTCCCACCCTTTATCTTATCTCCTCGGATTATTAACACTGTGGGGCAACAATAGTTCTTTGCTTTGTGGTTTTGCTGCACCTGGAATAATGGGATGCTGATCTGTCTCATAGTTTCTGGGAAAAATTGAACTGCAATAAGCTATGTGTATTGCAAGGAAAGGATATCGTTCCAGCTAGCAGGAAAACTACCAGATAGACATTATTTTGCCCATTCAAGGAATGGGAAGAAAAGACTTGTGTTGTTCAACAGGCTTTATCTTTCTTTTGTGTTATTTTTTATGCTATTATGGGTTGTTGAAGTGCTGTCTAAAGCAGCTAGATTTCTAATTTAATGACCATGTTGCTAAAAGTCTTTTTCTAAGCCCCTGGCTGTGTTTTCATTCTCTTATTTCCATTCATTATTTTCTCCTCTTTATGTTCCTTTACCCAGTGTGAGTGGCACTGATGGAGCTACCAAGACCCTAATAACCTAACCAGACCGATAACCATCAGGGAGTTCATTAGACTGCTAGCTATCGGGTCCCCTTGTGCCATCTGTATTTGGTGCCGTGGCATATACAGAATGTTTTCTTTTTAAAAATATCTTTGTTCTCTGAAAAATATTGTCAAATAACAGGCATAGTCCTTCTGGGTTTCTCCTCCAAGGGTTTAGTTCATAAACCCTGCTGTTATCAGACAGAAAAGGCTGACAAGTGATAGCCTGGGATAGCTCATGCACCCACAGTCCTTGGCAAGCTGGAAAGAAGCCAAGGCTTTTCACTACTTGATCCTCTTTGTCCCCCTGAAGATGAGAGAGAAAATATTAATAGAAGTTTTTTGCCCTCACCATCTGACTCATTAGGGGGAGAAGGTGGAACCAGCCGTGGGGTGGGCACCTCTCTCCCTGTATGCTCCTTCATGCTGCCCTGGCCACCGTGCAGGGGGAGGACAGTAAGATAGCGCGAGAGCCAAACTGGTTTGCAGTGCATATTCCTATTGATAAATTACATTTGCCCTATCTATAAAATATTCTCACAATGTTGCCAGTAGTGGAAGACCCATTCACAGCTGAATGGGTGTTATCAATCCCATACCTTATGCAGTCTTTTAAGTTTCAGCAGAAAATGAGGTATTTCAGAAGAAAAAATGAGTTCTTTTGCTGCTAGTCAGGCAGGGGTAGATGAAAGCCATAGGAAGAGGATCAGTGAAGTTGATGTCTAACGACTCTTTGACTACCTGAAAGGAGGTTGTAGTGAGGTGGGTGTTGGTCTCTTCTCCCAGGTAATGGGTGATAGGACAAGGGGAAATGGCCTCAAGTTGAGCCAGGGGAGGTTTAGGCTGGACATTAGGAAAAATTTCTTCACTGAAAGGGTTGTCAAGCATTGGAATGGGCTGCCCAGGGAAGTGGTTGAGTCCCCATCTATGGAGGTATTTAAAAGACGGGTAGACGAGGTGCTTGGGAAAGATGGTTTAGTGGTGGGATGGCAGTGCTAGGTTAACAGTTAGACTCGATGATCTTAGAGGTCTTTTCCAACCTAAATGATTCTATGCTTCTATGACATTAGGCCCCTTTGAAAAGAGCTGAGGTGTGTGGTCTCACAGATCTTTGAATTTTATAGGAAATCCTTGCTTTGGTGTCAGGTGTCAGTATTGTTTGTCATTTTTTCCACATATTCAATCTGTGTACGTAGTTTCATGGGGTTCATATGAATATTTGCGTTTTTAATTTGAGATTGCTGAAAAGGAGATGTAGTGAAGCAGTAATGGGTACTGTTGCGTATATTTTCCTTTTCTGTGAGGAAAAAGAGTAAACATGATATTTAAAAATATCCAGAGGTCTTGAATGTCACTTTTGCAAGAATCATTGAATCCTGCAGATGAAGTCTTTGATCTCTGAGAGGCTCCTTCAGCTAAGCTTTAATGAATATGTTACCTAACTGTCCTTCAAGGAAGGCCATGATTATTACTTTGTTGTGTAACATTTCACAAACTGAAATTAAGAGATTCTTCACCAAAAACGTTTGTCCTGTTAGGCTTCTGGCTCTGATTTGTAATGAAATAGCATCTTCTGCCTTGCAGGAATAGTAGTTTGTCTGTTAAATGTTGTTTCAGGATGATCAGCTTATATAGTTGGGCTCCCTGTAGGTGCGACAGATTTGCCTGAAGATCAAAAAATGTGGCAGCTCACCAGTCAGCCTGGCTGAATCGCTGAGTCTCCAGTCTGTGGGTCATAATGACATGCAAAAGCCATGGCTTTGGAAATGCTCAAACACATGTTGCCCGATGACCCATTTCCCCCTGGTAGGGTGGAATGTCATGGGTATCAGCAGAAAGCCTGCAATGCTCACCCTTGGCAGAAGCACAGGAGACCTGTGAAGCTTTCCTAAAGCAAATGCGTAGTTTCTAGCTGGGCTTTCAGGGCTTCCAGATGATGCAGTCCCAGAGCAACACAGAGCTGCCACAGAGCCTGGAGAAACCCATGAAATCCACAGTCCCTGTGATTCCTGTGCCAAGCCTTGAGCACCATCCGAGTGGTAAGAAAGCAGTAAGAAAACCTGCCCACTGGTGTCAAAATTCATCAGAACTGAGTGGTTCTCTAGAAACTTTCTGGTTTGAAGAAATAACTTACAAATAAACATATAAAATTATGCTTTATGAGGCAATTTCTGGTTAGCTCTACCCATAACCATAGGCCTTAATTCTTGACACTGCCTTTCTAGAGATGGACATTTCCATAGCTACTCTTCCCAGTCCATTAGCTTTACTTCTGGCTGATGCTCAGCGTGACTATGACAAAAAAGTATTTTCTCATGTGGCTTACGCTAAATTTAAGAAGAGCTCTTAATTATAGTTTCTAAATTAAAAAAAAAAATGATAGAAGTTTGGTGCGTTTTGTTGGGTTTTTTTCTTAAGTTTTCTTAATTCTTAAGATTATTTAGTGTGGCATATTTTGTCCTTTCCAAAATGCTTAAAAAATATGTTTTAAAGCATCTTCAACTTCAGGGCAAACCAGGGAATGCAAAAGCCAGGCTACTTATGAGATTTACGCTTCAGTTTGCTGCCGGCCAGATGGATTGGTGACTTGCAGGTGAGAGAGATTAGAAGAGAATCAATGAATCACAGGGGCAGCCCGGGTTAGAAATGCCTCCAAAAGCTCAAATGAATGGTTTTCTTAACAGCCATCTATTCAGGGTCTCAGCCTGCAGCACCCACTCTGCACAGCTTACTTCATCTTACTTGCTCATGAGGAACAAAGCACTTGGCTTAGCAGATTTGTCAGCAGCGCTGCACTGCTCACAGCTAACCTCCATTTTCTTCCAAATAGGAATAAATCCTAAAAGAGAGCAACAAAATGTTCTCACACATCATATGGCAAACGATGGCCCAAAGTCAGGGTGTGATATTTACTCACCAGAAGGGAAACGCGTATGTGTGCACACCCATGCACAGAGAAGAAAAATGTATTCTATTATTTGTCTTTCCTTAGTAATTAAAGATTGAAACTCTAATCCTGATTTGGCACCTCTGGCACCTCTGTGTAGCCCACCCCCTGCAAAGATTTCAGCAGTCTCGGGAGCATGCACTGCTGTCCCTGTCTGAGGCTTTAATGCTGCAATCAATAGATAAGCAAGATTTCATCCTAAAGATGGCATTTGGATTATAATCCTCGTTTTAAAAACAGCTGTCTCTGTCACAGCCATGAGATCTTGATGTGTGTTACCCATCTGGGAAGTCTCAGGGAGTCTGCCTTCTTATGTCTTTGAGAGCGTGTGTGGGGGCCTTATGCATGTTACTGGGGAGACAGTGCAGGACCTGCAGCCTGGCTTTGGTGTTCCTGCAGGAGAGGAGCAGAGAGCTCCTCAGCTCTGCCTCCCACTG
>NW_009259063.1:313263-323515 GCF_000687185.1 Egretta garzetta
GTCAGCTGGCTCACTTCAAATGTCAAGGAGATGTCAGCAAGATAATTTCCTTTAAAAAAAACCCAACCCTCTCAGCATGCTATTTTCCTATAGGAAATGCCAGGGGGAATTATGGGACTTTGGAGAAAAAGAAAAAATTAAAAAGGGGGGTGGCAGAGAAGGGGAAAAGAAAAAGTTTCATGAGGCTTTTGGTTATAGACCAACCTCTCTAGAGGGTGAGAAAGTACGAGGTTGCAGGAACTGAAGTGTCCCACAGGCAGCAGCTTCTTGGGAGTTACTCTGCCCAGGTCTGGATCTCTGTTAAACACTGATTAAGTGGCAGTGCATACAAAGTCTTCATTTGGATGATCCTGCTTTTGCTCTGCCCACTCATTTCCTGGCGCCTACCCAGTTGTTCTGACACCTGCTTTGATGGTCCTGGACCACATTCCCATCCATTTTACCCTTTGAACTGATGTCTTTTTGACTTTTTTCAGTTCCTCATCTTGACCTGTCTTAATTGTCATTTTGTCAGTTGCTTCCACCTCATAGCCAATGCAGCCTACAAAATAGCTTTATTGCCTTGTCCCAGTCAAAACTCAGAGAACCTTCCTCCAGTTTTTCAGTAATCAGGGTTTCTTGTGTCTTTCCCTGACAGCAACTGCTAGTTACTGCTGATAAGGCAATGGAGCAGATGGAGCACTGGGCTTTGATCAGTTATAGCAATGCCTTCACTCTTGCTTTGTGTGGCTTGTAACTGCTGTAATACTTGAAGCCAGATAGAAATAAAGAAATCATAGAATCATAGAATGTTTTGGGTTGGAAGGGACCCCTATAGGTTATCTAGTCCAACCCCCCTGCAGTGAGCAGGGACACTGCTAACTAGACCAGGTTGCTCAGAGCCCCGTCCAACCTGGTCTTGAATGTTTCCAGGGATGGAGCCTCCACTACCTCTCTGGGCAACCTGTTCCAGTATTTCACTGCCCTCATTTACCCTCATAAAGAATTTCTTCCTTAAATCTAGTCTAAACCTACCCTGGTTTAGTTTAAAACCATTACCCCTTGTCCTGTCACAGCTGGCCCTACTAAAAAGATTTTCCCTGTCTTTCCTATAGTCCCCCTTTAAGTACTGAAAGGCTGCAATTGGGTCACAGAATCACAGAATCACGTGATTCTAGGTGAGCCTGCTTTAGCAGGGGGGTTGGACTAGATGATCTCCTGAGGTCCCTTCCAACCCTTACGATTCTGTGATTCTGTGATTCTGTGATACTGAAACGCTGCAATTGGGCCTGCCTGCAGCCTTCTCTCCTCCAGGCTGAACATAAGAAATCATAGCTAATAAACCCATAATAGAGTTGTGTTATTTAACTAGAAATTCCTTGTACACTAAAAAAAATTGTTAGTCCATGGAAGATGAAACCAATCTGGGAGTTAGTTCCAGTAGTGAATCTGAATAGAACAGGTAGAAGGTTGAGATTACAACATGTAACTGTCTATATTCATGACTTTTTCTTGATTTTGCACTTCACATACATGATGATTCATAGCTTTGTACTTCATTGTATAAAATGAATATTTGTTTTACTGGAAACACTGACTGTGAAAGTATCTGACAGTCTCTTTCTCTGCCATGTTGCTCTTCTTTTACAAAAAAAAGGTGATAAACTCCTTGTACGGGGGATTTCTGTGACTTTTCTTGGCATACACCTCGTTTGGAATTCAGATTTTTATATTATTATCATGGGATCGAATCCTGCTGCCCTTATTCAGTCAAAACTGCGACGGATTTTGGCAAAAACACTGCCTAAAGTAGGATGTGAAGATCAGGCAGGAAGGTCTAGCATTTTGCCCGCATAATATTTAAGAAATCAGAGACATCTGTGTCATTTATTGCTTTCTGTTCATAACATCTGTAGAGAGGATTTTAAAAAATATTTGCATTGCCCTGGGTATCTAGGAACACAGAGCTGGAAATACGTGCTGCGTCAAGGGGTCCAGTTTCTTTTTTCACTGACAACCGTGTAACAGATACATACCCTATGGTGACCCTGTAGGAAACTGAAGACACAAAACGTTCTCCAATATCATATCATAAACTTAAGACCTTCCATACAGAAATCAAACCCCACAAAATCAATAATGGGCCATAGGAATAGTGTAGGCAAGGTCCAGATCTACCATCAGTGCCTTAGGTGTCAGCAGCAACTGCTGAAATTTTGCTCCGAGTTTGTCAGTGGTACTGCTTGCTGCTGTGGCAGGAGTTAGGGACACTCCAAATGCTTCTGCAGTCCACATCTGAATGGTTTTATGGCGTGCGTTTGAATACTAACTCACCTTTGTCACTTAACACAATTCTCAAATGACAAAGCTCTATCTTCATGCCCAATTTGCAGATACTCAGCTACTTCTAACCTCGGTAAAATTGCCTTACAGATATGGCATGTTTACAAATGTGTTTGGAATGGGAACTTTAGCATGTTGGAGGACAACTTAAGGTTACCCTTCAGGTTTTATTAATTTATTTCTTGCAGCGTGCTCAGGTTAGCCCATTTCACTCACTGTAGGGTATCCGAGGCAGTCGTTCAACTGCTGTATGTGACCAGAATTCTGAAATATTTTTTTTTTTTAATAAACTGGTAACTACATTAATCAGCTTTGCCATTTTCTCTTTTTTGGGGTGATTATTTTCAGTTTAGGTTTTTACGTTTAGAAGGAGTTAGATAGAGTGAGCAAACTAGTTGGACAGCTGAAACATTTTAGTTTAACACCAACAATATTGTCCTAGTCAAATTGCCCAGCCAGCCCAAATCCCTTGCTGCTTTACTGAGCAGCACCATAGCTCTCGGGGAAGAACAGAAAAGAACTACTCCCTAGTCTAGAAAATAGATAAAAGCTGATCCTGCTGGAAAAAGAGAAGCAGAGACTCCAATAAGTTACTGTTGCCAGGTGAAGAATATAAGTGAGTAAACTCACTTTTTCTGGCATTGCCAAAAGAAAGATCTGGTCTTTAAAGCATATCTGACAGTGATACTGCAGCATGAAGCTGCTTTGGTTTCAAAACCATTGCAATTTTCCCATCTGATGTGTGTACAGATTGCTTATGAGACACTCCTGTGAAATGCATTTGCGTGAACAGCAGGCTAGACTGCAGTGCATTAGAGGGCGCACAAAAATGAATCCTTAATAAGCAATACACTCTGCACCACCCCACCCCACCCCCCCTTCCAGCAATAGTGTTACAAAAACCTAGTAGTGAAGATTGTCTTCCAGCTTTCTGGTGGCTGAAGATCTCGTGCGTGCCCAGCACTGCTGGGGCAGTTCAGTCCTGGCTGGCAGCACAGCTTTTCCAGACACACCACAGTGCCATTCTGTTTGCACATCCTGTCTTCATTCAAAAATCTTTTTGCAGACTACTCCTTACAAATTTTGCCAGTGGCGATACAACAGGGGTTCCTCATGAAACAGTGCGGTCTCTTCGAAGGCCTGATGAGTCTTCCACTTTCAAGAATGTGGATTTTTAAGTGTATGTCAAAATATGAACAAGAAAAAAATAGGAGAGGAAGTATCTACCTTTTGCTATCACATTGCTAGTCAGAGTCTGTAATGATTTACACCAAGGAGCTTGTATTTTCATTATCTTCCTTTAATGAAAAGCTATAGGAAGCAAAATTAACAACATTAGGCAAAAGTTCATTGCCAAGTTAGATTGAAATCTAACAAGGAATGGGGGCCACAGGTTCACACCGATAAGTAATGCCTTTGTTTCTTTTCCATTATTAAAACACTCTGTAGATGGCTTGCTCCTCTGAAATACTGTTGGAAGGAACAGTGGATGGGCTGTGATGTCTCCTCCTAACAGGGGCCAGGTGTGCAATGACAGGTAGGGTAACCTGAGCACCTGTGGGACCCCAGATGCTGTTCTGTAGTTGGGTTATTTCATTACAAGCAAACTAGGAACAAGTGAACATGTTGTTTGATGTCCTGCTGTATTAAGCTTTCTTTCTAAGACTGAAAAATAGAAGTTCTTACGCCTCTCCTGCTGTTATGCCTGGTACCAATCTACTAACCTGGCCCAGGTCCAAGTTGGAGTTTATTAAATCATAACCGCAACAATGATTCTCTCCTGTAAGCATGCAGAAAATTAAAAAAAAAAAGAATAGATTTTCTTTTCAGTAGCATAAGCTGCAGCTAAAGGAGGACTGATACAGTACAGCGAGGAGCACAGGAGTAAACTATTCCTCTCTGAGATTGAGCCGTCCAAATAATCAGCATCTTGTGTAAGCAAAGTTGAAAGGAAACTGTGGCACAGTCCTAGTCCATCACTGCCGCTTATGTGCTGAGATGTCAGCTGCGGTGTAGGGATGGGAAAATGAGAACAAACTCTTCTCCTGACCACTGTAATATCTATTCATATGTTAATGTTGTGCGCAGATGCAATATGTGCAGGGGGCTGGTATCTACCCATTCGCTGGTATTTCAGCATGGCTGCTGGCACCTTTTGCGGAGGGAGAAGGCGGCAGGAGAGCAGAAGGCTGGACCTCTGAATTTTCCACAGGTGCTTCAGAATTCCCAACCTGAGTGCTGCATATACCTGCGTATACTTGAACTAGGGCTTGCACATTTGGCACCCTACCTGTGCAGTCTAGTTCAGACAGCTGTGCTACTTCTCTAGAAAGCTTGCTTTACTTACATCCTTTGCCCATCATGGCTGCAGCAAAACTACTACTATTACTTTGATCCATAAAAACAGCCTCTCATCCCTATACATGTACAGTTCATTTTTACAGATCATGTTTGTAAAATCATGTTGTCGGGTGTTTTCTGAGGCCTGAAACCATTGCCAGGTAAGTATTAGCAAATTATAATAATGAAAAATGGTGATGAAATCTCTAAAGCAAGTTTGAATAGAAGAGAACTTGGTCTTTGTTCAGTATTCATGTAAAAACAGGTCCTGAAAACGTAAAAGGATTTTTTGTTTTGTACTTTGGAGACATTGAGGGGCACAGCAGAAATCGGGTCCTTACTGTACCAATCAATAAGAAACAATTTGCAAAGCTGGTTATCTGGAGAAAAGAGAGGAAAAGTGAAAGAAAAAACCCATTCCTCCCCTCAACTTTTGCTGAAGAAGAGAGACACAGAGCTATTAATTGGCTTGCCCAGTGTCATGCAGGTTTTGTGTGACTGATCAAAGAACAGGAATCAGGTCTCCGGAGTCCTGCTCCTCTGCCTCAACCATGAGATAATCCTTCATTTTAAATGCCTGCCAATCAGCCCTCCTGGTTATAATGCTGGCTGAAGTGGTATCACTGCAGTATGAAAATGGAACTACTCAGTGTTCATCAAAGCTGGAGGAACAAATGAAAACTCCCATTTCCCTGGCCTCAGGACTTTAGCTGCCATCTCTCTTAATATTTATAATAAAATTAAATGGGGCAAATCCTGTGCAACTAGATAATCCAATAAACCCTCCTTGCAAAACTGGACAATCTGAATTTGCCACGGCCAAAGGGATAGCCTACATTTATATTACTCCTTCAAATGTAATTTTCTTTTCAACAGTGACTATAGATTCCTGTTGATTGGGGTTTTGATAAGCACAAAGTAAAGCGGTCCAGGTTTGCTCCCTCTGCTGCAGCACGGTCGCTCCCTATGTCAGAGGGACATGCTGTAAGGAAGGGGTCTCTGTGCTGCCATCTAGCATGCGCGTTTCTTCATTTCATCGTACTCAGCGCCGTGGATTCACCATCGATACACATGTGTTGTGGTCTGTACAACAGGATGAAGGGGCAAAGCTGCCCGTGAGAAGATAGCGGCTGCTCTCCTGTGCGCCGCGACTGTGCCTTCTCGTGCGATTCCCCCCCTGTACAGCCCTGATAACCCCTTTAGGGTAGAAGCAGAAGAGCTTTGTGTGTTTTGCAATGTGTCCGCAGGACTGAAAAAAATGCATTGACAGTACGTCGGTAGGGCTGAATTGCAACTAACAGGACAACCGCAGCACGGCTTCCCGGGGCGCTGGCATGCTGCAGGGCCAAGCCTGCATCCTCCCCGCCAGCGGTCAGGGCCGGAGGGGGTTGCCAACTGCCCGAGGTGGGAGCCGGCCCCTGCCAGCTCCCCTGCCAGGAGAGGTGAGGGCACCCTCCCGGCGGGGGAAACCTCAGCTGATGATTTCCTGGAAGTCTAACCATAACCTGAACATCAGTATTCTGCAGCTCTTTAAGGAGGAAGGAGCGATTTAGGAAATGAAATGTAGAACTGTAGAAACTGTTTCAGTGAGTGGTGTCGGAGTTTTACCTTTAAAAATGTGACCTAAGCCCTGAGGCTTCAAAAATGTGGCCTTAAACCCCAAATCCTCAAAGGTCTTTGGACAACCGATTCCCAGTGGCATAAATTGCTTTTGAAAATGTATTTTATGCATCTAGGACACACAAGTACTTTCTAAAAGGGCTTGTAAAAGGCAGCACTGCTGCTGCTGATATAGGAGCTTCTGCATGTCTGAATTTCAAGAAAATTACTTCTCTGGATAGGAAAAAAAAGTGTCTTCTAAAAAAAAAAAAAGCCACAATGTTTTGCCTTACTTACATATTTATTTATGGCACTTACTGAAAAGTGAGTCTCAGTCCAGGTCTACGGTATTTATCTGATTACGCACATAAGAGTTGTAGGATGCTGTCCCCAAATAGGGGGAATATAGGCTTTGGTCTGCCCACCCAAGAATAACTGATAAATTTGGCTAGCTTACTTGGAAACATTTTATTTGAATTCTGGAATTCTTTCAGACAGCTGCATTCTTTTCCTCCTCTGGGTACCATTTACTAATAGGTAGCTTTGAACTGCAAATTAAAATTTTGTTTTCTGTGACCAAAGTTAATTTCAGAACTGTTTTCTTCTTCTTCACAAATCTCCTCCTCTGAGAGATAAATTGCTTTTTATGTTAAAAAGAGAAAACAAGAATCAATTTACAGCAGCTTGGTGACCATGGAAGTGCGATGTGTCATGAGAGCTGGCAGCACTACAGCTGCCTGAACTTCCCTTGCTAAAGCCGCCGCATAAAGCGAGTCACTGAAGAAACAGGGCTATCTGGTCCACCGGGCTCACAGTCCAAACGATGCTTAACCAGGGTATGCCACCCTGCGTGGGCTTGTGTTCAGGAGTTGTGCGTGGTTCTTCAGCATGGTGCTTTGGTCTTGAGCAAATTGCTGTTGAGCAAGTGTGTTGTTTGGTGCCGATGTGGTCTAACACGATATATTATCGGGAAACACCGGAAGGGTACATGGATGCAACGAATTTCCCTCGCAAAGGTAGCTATGAGGGCAGTGAACCGTACACTGATGTTTTTGCTTTTGTGGATAAAGCCATGATGTATTTTCCCTACTAGATCAAGCTGACTTGTAAAACTTGGAAAGCTCAGTGAGGCATTACGGACACTGCTTGTACTGTCGTTCCTTGATTCACTATTTCTAAACCAGAAACTCAGTTTGGCATGCTGAAATCTTGATCCCAGCTGCTATATCTAGCATGAATTAGTGCTGTTTCACTGATCTGGCCTTTGATGCTGTTAGGCGCTGGAGCTAGTAGGAATCTTTTCACGGTACCGACTTTTATCCTTTCTGCCTATATAGTACTAGAGTTCATGGAGAAAAAGTACGTATTATTAGTAACACCTGGATTTTCTTTAGTACCAAATATTCAATGTGATGTCTGATAGTCAAATCTATGCCTGTCTCTTAATTAAAAGGGTGATTTGTTCATCTCGGAGCTAAATTTCAAGGGGGAGTTACGGGGTTTTTTAGCTCCAGCTACTGTGTTTTCTCATTGCCATGTCACACTACCTCCCTGTACACGATGCAAATGTCAGATGTGGAGGATTAATTCTGATTGATAAGGGAGTTGCTTTAATTTAACTTCATCTGTTGACTTGCTTTATTACCTGAACCAACCCAATGTCTTAAGAAACATACCACACACACAAGATAGGAAAAAAAAATTTCAAATGGTAGAGTCTTTGCTTTATCATACGTTGAAAGATTGTGTTGGCTCGGACAAAGTGAGTCAAAGAAACCTACTTACTCTCTATTTCCCTCCTCTAGCTAGCTTAAATTCATGCTAGAATTTCATACTGCATGGTGCATTTTATTAATTGATGTTGCCATTTTGAGATTTCATTGATAATGAGCCTCTTCAGGTGGTGCTGGTATTTCATTCCTTGCTTTAATTGCACTGTTACGTGGTTCCCCTAGAGAGTGGCAAGACTCAACTAGCAATAATTGCTCCTCTTTTGTCTTCCTACAACAGCTATAGGCACCAACCTACACTTGAGCTGAAAATCTCTTGAGTCTCTGGTTTCTTTATTTTTCTGTCGTATTTCTGCATAAAACCAAAATGAACAACCTTTTACAGAGAATTATTGCCCAATGAAATATAATGATGAATATTATCTAGGCTTAAAAAGCATATCAGACCTACTTCCATGTCTTCCCTTCCTATCCCACCCTCCAAAAGACTCTGTAATTCCTAGTCAAAGGCTCCAGTGATGGAGATATGTCATACCTATCCTGTGCCCCATTATCCTTAGTGACATAGAATAGTTCCTAATTTTGCCTCTGAATCTTCTTTATTGCAATTTAGGCCCGTTATGTCTTATCTAAACAGGCAATAACAAGTTGTTCCCTTCCCCTTTGCCTTGTATGTATTTTAAGGCTTCCTTTGGGACAAGCACAAATTAGTTCAATCACTATTCACTGGTGATGTTTCTTAGACTTCTGATATTCTGGTGGTGTTCTTCATACTCTCTAGCTGCTCCAGGTCATTCTTGAAGTGTTTTGCCCCAAACTGGACATACTACTCCAGCTAAGGTCTCACCAGTAGAGTGTCTTTCAGGTTTTACTCCTCTTTTTATAATCCAGGGTGCTGTTTTCCCTTCCCAATAGTGTTGACTCATACTAACATTATCATCCATTGCAATTATTAGATGTTGTTCTAGTGCTTGCCGTCCAGCTCAGTGTATACTCATTTGCCTAGTTGACTGTGCCTGTCTGGGTGTAGTACACTGCACTCATCTGTGCTGAGAACCATCTTGATTTTTTTTCCAGGAAGCTTCTCCAATTCATCAAAGTCATTTGCCTAGCTGACTGTGCCTGTCTGGATGTAGTACACTGCACTCATCCGTGCTGAGAACCATCTTGATTTTTTTTTCCAGGAAGCTTCTCCAATTCATCAAGAACATTTTGTATTCTAATCCCATTCAACCATCAACAACCTGACAAATATTTATTCACCTGACTCAGGCTCACCTTAACAACTTAAATACCTGTTTAAAAATATCTGCATATTAAAAATTGCAGGTGGATCTACAAGATTGCATTATCAGAGTGCTGATAAGCAGGATGCATGAAGTAACATAGTTATATATCCCGCTTCCTTCTGGCTTGGAGGTTTTTCTCAGTTTCATTCTCAGAGCCATCCCTTGGGAAGGACAGTCAGAAAGCATTTCCTAAAGTCACTCTGCCTTGACTCTTAGACTTAAAGGCAGGTTTACACCAGCTCTGCTGCCAGCAGAACTGCCCCAATACATAACTCAGAGCGGGCATCTCCAGAGTGGCCGTGGGTCAGAGGGCACTGGGTAGCAGTGGGAAGGGGGACACGCATAAGGTTTCCCTTCAGAGATGTTCTCAGGATGCTGCCATCCATGTTTCAAGGCTAGGACAACATGGAGAGTCCAAGACTCCGTGCTGGAGGGCAGTTGCAGAGCACTGAAAGCTGCCATGAAGATTTGAGCTTGTGCTAGCTCTGTGCCACAGCACAGCCTGCCGTGTGAACACACCCTCAGTTTCTGGGCTTGAGGATCAACACAGACCATTTTCCACTTAGCTAGGACATCCTCATCAGACACAGTTTTGCCTTACAGCATCCCTGGAGAAATTCCACTGACTCCAGTAGTATTATTAATTTTCCCCAGAATACTCTTCCATTCTTTATACCTGAAGTCCTGGCAGAGTCATATTTAGAAGCGACATGGGTGCTGGGGAAGAGCACCGTGCTGTACTGTCACTCAGCCCTATTCCTGCCACAGGACATGGACCATATGCTGCAGCAGCTAATGTTAACTGCAGCACTCTTCTCCCTTTTCCTTGCCTCTTTGCCATCTTTCTCTCCCTTCTCCCTTATTTCCTACGGCCTGATCTCCTTTATTTTCAGTACATCCTCTCCCAGATAAAGCCTGGCAAGGAAAAAAGGCTGAACACTGAGAAGGCAGAAGCATTTCCAGGTAAGCTCT
>NW_009259063.1:323585-355747 GCF_000687185.1 Egretta garzetta
GACTAAAGCATTTGAGTCTGCTGAAATGGTGTCGTAAGTAAAGCACAGGTAGAGCTTTATGGATGATGTTCAGAAGCTTCTCTTAAACATTTCACCGCTTCCTCCTTCCCTGTCGTGGCCCACTGTGAAAGAGAGCTGCGTTTATGAGACATTCACATTTTTCCTTTTTGCATTCATGGCAGAGAGGAGTGGGGAGAGTGAATGCTCCCACAGCTACTGTGCAAATAGCAGCTAATATTCAAGTCTGCCAGGATGGGGGTATACTGCACCTTTGAAGTTGCTTCATGGGTTGGTTTGTATATTCACATTTTTATATGCATATGTATTGCCTAGAAGCCTACATAGTCACTTTATTGAGGAATCTGGAAGAGAAATGTTAAAATGGCACAATCTCAGCATGTCCCCATGGCAACCCTTACACGTGATGAGTTCAGAATTAGCGGATTAGGGTTGTTTCTCCAGTGAAACACCGGATGTGGCAGGCAGGACTTTGACCCAGTCGAGAGGATGTTGCTCTTATTCATGCCCTAGCTAACACTAGGAAGGTGTTTATATGTAGAGGTCATTCAAGGCTGGTTTGATTTCCATGATGTTCTAATCTGCACCCTGATCCAGCAGTTCCTCTGGATTTACAGCAGCAAAGGGCTGCCCCATCTCCTGTCTCTGACAAGTCTCCTGGCCTGGTTTGCCTCCTGTGGAGAGTCTGTGGCTGTAAGCACTATATTTGACTCCTTAAGTCCCTGCTTTCACTAGTATTTCTGAAGATTATTTTGCACTGGCAGCTGTGATGGAGCAGAATGGCTGGGGAGCAGTGGGAAATGATGCTTCCTGTCACTGGTAGTGACTGCACTTTTGGTAGTTAAATTTCATTACTAAAATCCCTTATTAATGTAGGACCACTCTCTTCTGTCCCCAAAATCTTCTGCCAGCAGCTGGGTCAGAACTGATCACCAGTAACGACTGTCAAATACGGAGATTTCTTGCCAGCATTGTACAAAGTGGATATGTTGCATTAAATGCCCTAGCTTGGAAAAGAATAGCAAGAAAGCGTAGGGTGCCAAAGGAAATTACACATTACAACTGCACCCTGTATATTCTCCTGCTGTCCTTGCCATTGCAACAGCTGTAGCCAGCAGCAGTACCTGTGGTGGAGCATTTTGAAACACAAAAGTGTGGGCGTCTGGTGCTGTTTTCCTGCAGGTCTTAAAGAAATTGTCCTCATTCTTAGGAGAACAGCACAGGCCATAGTTCATGAGGAGAGCAGCACTGGACAGGGTTGAAATGGGGAACATGTGCAAGGTTGATTTCACTATTGGGTGTTTGATCTGATTGGAACTGGCATTTCTGTCAAAGAAGTCTCTTAAAGGACAGTTAACAGTACCTGGAGTCCTCTTGTCAGGTACTTAAAAAACCTAGGAAAGAAATATATAAATAACAGCAGGTCCAAGGAACACTTTAACATACGTAAGAAATCTGTTCCAGTGAAACCCTTTATATAAATCCAAATAGAATTCATGGGAAAATAGCACAATAGCCTGTCAGAATCAAAGGACAATTGCAACTGCTGTGAGATAAAATAAAACAAGATGACAAAGTCTCAGAGCACAACAGATGCCATCTGACTCTTGTTCTAGCTGTAAACCTGGTACTTTGAAACTCGTAGCCTTTTTCTTCTTTCCTGGAGTTCTCCTTTTATACTGAAAGCTTATTATGGTTGCTGTGAACCAGGTCTTTGGTTACACTTATGTGCCTGCTTATAGGGAACAGCTATACCATATCCTGTGGTTTTGAGCTAATCAGATGGAGCAGTTAAGCAGGCCTTTATGTCATAATAAGATGTCCTGGGAAATGACTGCTCACCAGGCATCCTGGCAGCAATGGAGCTGCGGGTCTGAGGGGGGTTCCCTGAGGCTGGTGGCAAAGGCAAAGTTTTGGAAATTGTTCTCCAGAATGGTTGTGTGAGGAGAAAGACGGAACAGATAAGGAAAACAAAATAGCGAGAATCTCCATGAGAGGAAATGGAAGCAGTGGTGTATAGCACAAACCCATTTGGGAAGGCAGACTTAGGGATCTCTGAACACAGGGATTGATTCTGTTTTGCTTCTGCTGCTTTCATGGAAATAGCACGCCCCATGCAGTTTTTGTAAATAAAGAGGAGGGCATCAAAGAAAGTACTTGACTAGCATCATCTTTTTCTCTTTGACACGGAAACAAGAGAGCTAGATCCCAAATATTGTCTATGCCCTCAGGCAAAAGGATAACAAAAACACATGTGTAATTATAATTCCTCACTTTGGGCATTGCTGTTATCAGAGGGCATCCGACTGCCTCTCTCTCCCCCCCTTCAAGATCTTTCTGAGATAAAGATAGAAATTTTGTATCACCAGCACTCATAGTAAATAGCTTTCTCATCAGACAGTTGGTATTTATGAAGAATATTGAAATGCTCAACAACAGTAACACTGCTGAAGAATGAAAAGTCATTGTACAAGCATAAACGGCTTATTGTTTTCATAGGAGTTAATTTTCATGCAATTTAGAATTTTTTGTTAATCTCTTAATGTTTCCTAGCTCTTCTTGGTAGGTAAGCACTGTACAAACATTATGTAATTCATAGTTATTAAGTAAATAGCTATTAATATTTTCATTTTGGTGACAGAACGGAGACAGAAGCAATTCCTTTCTTAATGTTACAGACTGGGTCATTTGCTTAGCAATGCTCAGGCACGGCTGGCGAGGAAGGCAGGGTTAAGGGCTGGGTTGTGCCATAGACTAAACAACCCAATCTTAGTCTTCCTGAGCAGTAGCACAGGAACAGAGAGAACATATCTTTGTTCTCAAAATGGGAAGAGCAGAAATGACTCAAACCTGGGCAAAACTCTTCACCTTTCTCTCCAAAATACATGTTACCATCTGGACTACTGAAATAACACTGCAGTGATGATACAGGCCAGCTAACATGTCTACTCCCAGGAGGGAGCAGAGGAGGAACTGCCCTATTCCTGGCTAACAGGGCCTTTCAGAGGCTCTTGACTGGTACTTTTTGGGCACGTTGTCTTGGTCCTGAACCCTGCCTGGCTCATAAGGCAGCCTCTAAGCAAATTGACTTAAGTCATAAAGCAAGTTTGTACCAGTAGGGCTGTAATAGGGCAGATGTGTGGAATCTGGGCCCTCCTATGTCAGATGCTTAGTGTTAACTCATTAAATTAGTACAGTCTCACAGAATTATGTCCCTGTCTTTCTGGTAGGTGGTACAGCCAGACCAGGCACCTCCACAGAAATAATCTTCCCAGGGAGTAAAGAAAGAGATGCTTGGTCAGCCAAAGAGAAACAGCAAGACAGGTGTTTATCTTAATGGGCATCTAAATCAGCGCTTCACATTAAATACATCCATCCTTAAATCCATCCTTTCAGTACTGAGTCTACAGCGGAGAGCAGATGTCTGATGGAAAGGGAAGAGACAGCAATAGCCTGCAGGACTCACCTGGGAAGAGTGAGCTCTCCTCGGCCTGGGAGCTTCCACCCAACAGCTCCCATTTTTTTTTTCAAAGCTGCAAGTCTTTCCCACCAGGCTGAAGGATAGGCTGAAATGGAGTTTCTTGCCATTTCTGTGCAGATGGGCCACCATGAAGAAAAGCAAGACCAAGCAATGAGGAAGGTCCTACAGTGGCTCAGGGCAGGCTAGAGAACAGCAAGGAGAGTCTCAT
Source organism: Egretta garzetta (assembly GCF_000687185.1). NCBI lineage: Eukaryota > Metazoa > Chordata > Aves > Pelecaniformes > Ardeidae > Egretta > Egretta garzetta. Next base: position 327,293 of record NW_009259063.1, read on the forward strand.
CATATTGGTAATTTTCTTGACCTACGTTAGTCAGCCATGGCACCTTGCAAGCAGGGACTGTAGCAACAAGCACTGCAGTCCTTGGGCATCATGATGGAGACCTGGTGTTTGGTTGTTTTCAGCTGCCTCATCCTGAGCAAGGCAATATGCATTTGCCAGCAGCTTAACAAGGACATTGCCAAAGAGCCTGCCTCTCTCATTCATGCTCTCTCACTCATTCATGAATTCTGTGCAGAACTGTGGAGGAGAGCAACTGGGCTACTTTACAGTGTTACGGTAACCATGTTTGGGATGAAAAATTGAACAAAACTACATGCTGCATGGCAAAATTACTGAGGAAAACAATGTTGTAGGCTACTTGTGCTGATGCGAGAGTTGCTCTCTGCTTCTGAGCTCCCAATCCTGCACTTAGGTATAGATAACGAGTCAGAGCTGAATGCTTCCCATAGACTTATATTTTCCATAACTAAACGACACACTGCTGGGGTGGTTTTAATAAGGTAAGCACACACAGGCATACACCAATGAATAGACAGTCCTGGGGGGAATAGGGAGGGCCCTAAGAGCACTTCATGTATTTGAGGGTCTGGTTTAGTAATGGCATTTGCCTAACAAAAAAATCCATAAATACTATTTGGATTTCTTACATTCACAAGTTTGCTTCCTACTTTCATTTTACCTTTCCAGGAACTCAGAGAGAAAATAAGTGTCACCAGACCTTTTACCTTTAGGCTCCTGCTGGCCATCATCTTACTCATGTAACCAGACGTGATGTCCACATTATGTTGGTCATATGAAATGAGTTAGTGGCCTCAGTCCAGCCTGTAATACACTGGAATAATGTTGAATTAGGGGACAGACACCCTCACTACCATCAGGGTTTGAGAACTCAAAACCCTGGTAATTCAGCTGCAGAAAAAAATGTCTTCCCCATCTGCTGTCTCCTACTGCCCCATAGTCTTTCCTTTCTCCTCTAGCCAGAGACCCATAGCAGGATTTGTACCTCTCATCCATGCTTCAGTCCCTAATGGGTCTCTGCAAGCAGCAGGAGAAGCATCTTGGGCCCTGAAGGATGTTAACTCTTCAGAGAACTGATCCCAGACCTTCCTTCCACGAATAAACGCAAAAAAATGACTTAAATTTTTCTCTCTGTTACAGCGTTCCTCTGAAGCCATTAATCTAACAGCCTTTTAGCGTCACAAATGCCTTCTGTATTTCAGTTCTACTAGCTGTAATAGCTACCAGGTCCAGATGCAGTCTCAGAAAGAGGAGACCTTAAGGGACCACCTTGTTCTTCCTGAGATATGCATCCGTCTTATTACAGCTGGCCAGCAGCCTGAAGTATGTATTGCTGCTGCTGGAGCTAAACAGCTTGTGGGTGGAAAGACAGACCAGCAGTATTACCTGCTAAGCAGTACATTTAAAATATCCGTTTCATAGCACCCAAGCAAACTGAATCCCAAAATATACATGTTTCATGGTCCTACATAGCATATATCTGCCCATAACTTCAGCTTGAAGTGGTGAACTGAGGCTTTTCGATAAGAGATACAAAACGTGAGTGTTAAACTCCCTTCTCCAGAAATACAGAGCTAAAGCTTTTTGTATGGGTCAGGTGGGTTTTTCTGAGTAGTTGTTAATCATCCATTTACATGGAGCCAAGTCAGACAGCAGGGACACTGGGCTCGGTGCCTTCTGTGTTGTTTCAGACCCGGGGTCATTGCGTACACAGCTGGGATGCAGCACAGCGGACTGTCATACACGGCTGGCTCTTTATGGGGCACTATGTTGCCTCCTGGGTTAGTATCCAGCTTGATTTGCTAATCGTCCGGGCAGAAGGAAGGGGAGGAACCATTGCCTGAGGCGTGCGAGCAGAAGCAGCAGTGTGTGCGTGAGGACCGAGTGGTGGAGGCGGCAGCCAAGGGGCGGTCACAGTGCCATGGTCACCTCTGAGCTGGGGCGGGAGGCTCGAGGCCAATGTGCACACACAGCCTGGTAGGGTGCCAGCAGTGGTTAACAAGCCAAAGGCCAAACAGCAGACTGAGGGCGTTACATCATCCTTTTGTTTTTGCCCATGTACATTGAACTGCCTTTGGAGGCTGTTTGAGAGACAGGTGGCATTTGATCCTTGCTGTGATCTAGCAAAGTCACCCATCAAAATTCTGGCTGCAGGGAAATTAAGGAATGCAACATCACGAAGGGGAGTCAGGATTTCATCCATTGCCGCCAGAGTATCTCACTCCCTGCTTGCAGCACCCCCCAGAAGATGAGCAGAAGATGCTTGACCATCCAGCTGGGTGCCCTGCACCACCCTGGTCTCACCACACAGCTATTGAGCCCCCGATGCTACAGCATAGCCTTAGCAGGGCCTGAAGCCATCCCTCTGAGTATAGGTATTTACAGAATAATACTATGTTCAAAACGCACTGGGAAGAATACGTATATTGAGTTAGTCCCTCTATATGCATACATGTAACTGCCATTAGTTTCATAGAGAAGTAACGAGGATCTTGACCTGTTTAGTGAAGCAGGTCTCAGCTACCAGCTGGTAAAAAGGATCTGGCCACGTGCTACTACCACTTCTCTCTGGCTGCTTCATACAGTCTGAAGATGTGCAAGGCCATGGCTGGCTTTGCTCATGCATAAGGGAAACTTCGGATGCCTTTCCCAGCTGGCTTTCTTTCTTTTTTAAAAATAAGAAGAGAGGAATTACAGCCTTTTAATTTTTTTAACTGAAAACTGGCTTCTTTGAATCTGTGTCTTGCCTTCCAGAATTAATTTCTTCCAGCTGTACCATTGAGAATGCTTTGTTATAAATCATGCAACAGTGCGTGTATTTTAGCTGGGCTGGTACAGGTTGTGTTGCTTTATGCTAGTGCTGCTGCTACAGCATGAGCTGTGCTTTCCTTGTTGTGTATTCAGAGCAGGTGGGGTTTTGCATGTCCTGAGATATCTTACCCTGCCTTTTTAGAAGTCCATGGCAGAACTGTGATTGATTTGAATGTGCAGAGGATTGCAGGATAATGAAATATTACCTGAGGTTTGTGCTGAGCTCAAGGGTCTATGAGCAATAACATAGTCATCGTTATTCATAAACTGTGAGATGCTGCATGCTATTTTTCAAGGTTTTAATTGCAGTTGGCATTACAGACCTATTACTGGTGGCAGCCATCTTGCTGAAATGTGGTGTTTCTGGAGCTACTTGCAATACAAAAACCACACAGGACTAATTGTCAGCCAGTTTCCAGCAGGCTGGAAAAAAGCTCTCTGCAGTTAGGAGCAAATTTTATCTTTTGCTTCTAGAGATGCACTTAAACTGTTAAATTTGAGCCTAGATATTGTTAGGACTAACTTCTGTGGTTCTGAGGGCTGCCACTGATGTGCTGAGAGCTGAGTGGTGTCTTGATGCATGAGCTCGGGTCTGGGCAGGTCCACATACAAAAATATGTGGAAGTCATAACCCAACGTGCAGAAGATCCTCATCTCATGTTATCAGGCCTTGTGAAGGAATGTTTTCCCAATAGGTTTCATTTCAACCAATGCTACTTTTCCTTGAGGTCTTTTTCCTCCTGTCCTTCTCCTTGTGAACACCACTTGTTCAACAGTTTACTCAGGGTTGTTTGTTACTTTGAAAGAATACGCAACACTGAAAGTTACCTGGGGTCACCTAGTTTGAATGTAGACCTCCCTGGTGTTGCTTTGATCACCCTGAGGGGTGGCATAACCAAATACAAAGTTAGGCTTGATTTACACTCCCTCCTCTGCTGGCAGAAATGCTGTATGAACATGACGATTCAAATTGGCTGGATCAGGCAAGCGTGTGAGGCAAATGCAGAATAGTAATTCCACATACAAGGCCCCATTGGCAGAAAGATGAGGTCTCTGGTGAATCTTTGGGGAAGCATGAATATTTTCCAATAAACAAACAAGCCATAGTCTTTGAGGGTAGGCAGAGGAGGTAGGAAAGCGCTATCAGCCACAGTCATGTTCAATTAGCGGCTGTAAAAGTGACATTTGCTCTGTGTATTCTTCTTAGGATCAGCACTGAGAATAGAGCTCATCTATTAACACATCTGACAAGCCACAGTGTTTAACCCACTTTCTCAGCATCTTGCCCAGGAGAATAGGTCAGTCTGTTTACTAAGATATTTTGTAGCACATTTTTCTACCACTACTGAGAAAATGGTTGTATTTCAGACAGTGAGGCCCATTTGCTTTTTTCAAGAGGCAATTCCCTGTGAATTTGCTGAGCACTGCCTGATACATTAGCCATGGACGGGCAGTTCGCTCATCGGCCAGTGTGGGATGGCACCTGCTCATGCCATGGCTATATAGTAACTCCTGATGAGTAGAAAGAAGAGGCTTTCCTCTTATTCAGAGGCTTATTCATAAGGAGATATAATCAAATAAGAAATCTCTTCTGTCCTTTAGATAGTCCATTGCCACATAAACAGTTAAGATGATCGCTTTGTACAGGAGCTCTGAAGTTCTCAACCAGCTGGTACTATACATGAGCTTTCTTGGAAAAGACATGTTATTACTGCTGGATTTTTGTGTTCAGCTGGATGAGAAATAAAACCATTGTCTAAGCTGTTTGGAAAATTGTAGTTAGGATTTCCAGCAGATGGAAGGGGGGAATAGCTGAACTGAACAGTGATGTGATACGAAGGCAATGGGAGAATGGAAAGTTGCTGTGTCATGGCCAGAGCAGCAAAAGTATTTTAAGCGGATGATCATTGCTAATTGCCTTGAGCCCTTTGCTTGTATCTGGTGTCCCTTACCACTGTTCCAACAAGATCTTTCCTATTTTGGATTGTGCTCTGTAGGGAGAGATTTGTGTCTTCATGTTATTTGGAAAGCACCATGCCTGGGACTGGGCTGCCAATAATGAGTAAATAACTGATGTGTTTTGGGAGCCTGTAACAGTAGCTGTATGGAAAATGGCAAGACTGCCTGGCATGCAGTGTGCTTGCGCTGAGAGCGCTTCTGTACACAGCACGTGGTTCCCTGGCTGATGCAACCACTGGTGGCCACGCAGATTGTGCAGAGTGAACTGTACGCAGCCAGAAGTGAACTGCTGGGAAACAAGCAAGCATTTCAACGCAAAGCAGATGTGAGGTTTTTTCCCCTTGCAGCCACCGGAGACTCCCTGCCCACCCCCCAAAGCTGGTGTGCTGTGCTTCTCTGCCCCCATGTTCAGCACTTGCTGCAGTAGCACATGCTCCTGGTGCCAGGCCTTCAGGTATCCCTGCTCTTCCCTGCTGGGTCAGGATCAGACATTCTTCTCCATGACAAGGGTTATAAACATGCTGTTTCTTCCTCCCTTTTGTCATGTCTGGACAGTGATCTCCCAGTCTCCTCTCAGGGGCTCCCTTTGTGCCCCATTTCCTCTTCCTCCCATTCTGGAAACCCTAACCCAGCACCCACACAGCCAGCCTGAGGAAGACCATTAAGATGAATGTAAGATCTCATCAGCTATGCCAAAAATCTCCTGACATAGTTTACCTAACAGAAGGTGCTGTGCCTCCAACCTCCTGCTGCCGAAGTCATAGTTTCTTTACTTTCAGCAACATGAGGACGCTGAAGATAGACATATAAACTGGGTCACTTTGTTACTGTCACCTTTGAAAATTCAAAGGTGTGGGAAAGCAGTGTTTCCAATTCCAACTTGGTACCTGGGGCAGGCAGCAGATATCTTTGTTGTACTGCACTGTAAGGTGAGTTTTCCCTTAGGTAAAATCTTGCCTTCAAACTGGAAAGGTTTTCCTTCTTTTTTTTTATTTTGAATTTAAAAGTAATCCTTGCCAATTTGAGAAACGAAATGGCACACTCCCAAAATCACATGCTGCATTAGTTCAGCATGTATATTAGAAAGTTTCCTTTTATAGAGGGCTGGAAGGTTAGGAATGGAGTCCTGCAAGGGAAATGCTAAGTGTGTCATTGCAAAACAAGGCTGACTGCCCAGTACCAAACACTGGGAAGGACGGGTGAAGAGCAGTCCCTGTCATGAGAGGGAAGCAGACTGTCTGATCTGTTGGCTCTCTTGCATCTCCTGCTTCCTGAAGTCCATAAGGAAAATTCATGTGTAACATGTGCTTTTCTTGGGATATATTTTGCTTCTAACACATTGCCTAAAATTGCCCTAATCCTGAAGGCCTTAATCCCAGCCTAGTTGCTTTGGAGAAGGCTTCTGCTTTCAGGCAGTAATGAGCCCCCTAGTACAAAAGGCCCAATGCTGCTGACAAATTTGTAGTTATGATCTGGCCACACATGAGTTCAAGTTGTTTGTTTTTTTTCCTGGTCTGCTACACAAGTGCTGTCTGCTGGCCGTTTGCTATTGGCATTTACTATTAACACTGCAACTATACTATACTTTCCCAGAGCCCAGCTTTGCTAGGTTGCCAGCCAAAGGAACTCGGGCCACCTCTGGTCTCTTTAAATCCTTGCACTCTGTTTTTCTCAAGTCCTCTGTGGATGTCCTTCCTTCACTTTCACCAGAGAGACCTGCAGATAAAAACAGTGGTCTTCAAGCCGCCTTGGATATTTGGTCATATTTTGGTGTACTAATGCCAGTGCTTACAGGAGTCTTGCAGAAGTTTTAGAAAATCTTCCTGTTCCTTTTGAACTTCTTGATGCTTTATCTGAACTTATGCAACTAAAGCAGAGTTTGACCTAAGGCACAATCTTTAAATAGAAACTTGCCTGTAGTGTATTATTTTGGTTTATTACCTGCAAGAAAAAATTCTTCACTGCGTGGGAATTGACAGAAAAGAATTTTCAGGATGAGACCAAAATTAATTACTGTAAGTAATGCAGCCACTGTACACAGTGGTTTTACAAAAACAAGAGATCATCATCAGATTAAGACACTGAGCTCATCTAGAATTACTGCAGCCAGAGAATTCAATTCAGCAGAGACATTTCTCATGCAGCACAACCATACGCTTTCTGAAAATATAAATCACAACAAATGAACTGGGAAAGGCACGGCACAGACACACATACAATTACAGAGCAAAAGAAATCTCTTTTGGTTTTATTTGTTTGATTAAAAAACCTGAAAGGCAAAGATTTGTTTATCTCATTGCACAGGGACACAACAAGATTCATCTTTACATCGAGGGCTGTTTCACGTGTATGGTCTTGGCACATGGACATTTTAGGCACACTAGCATTTTTTGTAAATACTTACTAAGGACCTACTGTTGTACTCGGGTAAGATTGACACACAGTGAGCTCAGCAGTGATTGACGTGAAAGGTAAATACCTTGTGGGACAACTTGAAAAAAGTCTGTTCCCATCAGAAGCTGACTCAGAGGATTGGAGGGGGATATTGTAGCTTCTGGAGAAGTCTTGCAGTGTAAGTTTTAAAGCTTTGCTTGTTTCAAGCGACAGTGGATAGTAGTTCAAAACATGGCTCAAGGCAGCAGTTTTATTTCTCTGGATTTCAGTGGGAGAAAAATGTAATAGTTCACATAGTTGTACTCGGCTTGCAATGAAAAAGGAGCTCATGTGCTATAAATATATTTCAAATGCCAAGACAAATCAGATGGGTTCTTATAAACAGTCTTGTAAAGGTAGGTAATCTATTCTCTGTTAGTTATATATTATACCCTCCTAGCCTCATAACTCATGAGATATGCTTAGATAGTAGCTTAAAATGTGAACATCCAGAACTTATATAGCAGATATTTACAGGTTGGCACATCTAATTTTTTTTTTTAATTTTACATGATCATTTCTTTTATCTGTTAATATAAAATTACAACTTGCTCTTTCTTCTCTCTTAATCTAAGAGCCAGATTTTAAAGTAATTCCAGACGGAAGACCAACAGTAAAAACTTTGAAGACCATCAGGCACCTAATGTTGCATGGAAGTGCCCGATGGGATTTCCAAAACACCATGTCTGTTTGATGTCTAATATCCATTACGCCTCAAAGGGAATTAGCCCCAGATCCTGCGTAGGCTTTTTTGCAAATCCTATTAGATGTCTATCTGCATCTTTAAGTATCTAAATGCCTTTGCAAATCTGGATTCAAACTCTTAAATATTATCTCAGAACTTAGTGAAAATGTTAAGGAGAGTTTTGCCTAAGAAAGCATTTCAGTATTCAGCCTTGGAATTAATAAGGTGCAAACCAGGAAAGGCTAGGTTCTAGAGAATCCTTTCAAAAATTAATATCTAAACATACTGTGTGAGTGCTTAGTCCCATACCCTCTAATACGGAAGGCTATATACTATTCATCTTCTCAGCATCTCAGTTGTTTTTTCTTTAAATAAAGGGCAATAGATCAACATCAGTCTAATTCAACTGAGAATCTAGTGTCAGAATTTGTTTAATTGGACCAAAGTTCCTGGCAAGATCTAAATATAAGCCTACTTAAAAGAGAAATCTTTTTATATTACATTTTCTTTCTGATACTTGAGTCTAAGTTTAATGTAGAAATCTTGTACTGCCATCCAACTTGCAAGGAAGTGCTTTGTAAAGATATTTACTTTTTAGTGTTTTTTTTTCTTTGCTCTAAGAAGTACTTGAAAACCAACACATCTCAAATGCAAACCAATAGAAATGTAATCTCAGTTGTCTAAATGAGGAAAAAGATCAGAGTTCTTCCTGTTTAGCTCACTTCACCCATAGCATCTGCTTTTCTATCAGTTGATATCAGAAAGAAAAGCAAAGCAAAAATCAATTCTAGAAGTAAACGAAGAAAGTGAAAGGAATACTGCAATACATTAAGACAATAATAACCCCAAACCTCCTTGTCTTTCCAGATGCTGTATTTTCAACACTGCATTGATTTCAACATAAAAAAAGAAAGTGCCACATGCACACATACATGCCTTTATGACCTCTTGCTGATTTCTAGAGAAAAAAGTAAAGGCCAGAATTGTCTTTTGATTTGTAAATTATGGAAGAAGTGCCAGACAGGTAACCTGTATATAATATTTACATGTTTAATGATAGAGATATCTAAAATTAGCCATCTTGCTCTTCCCTTCAGAACCCCACATACTTTCTTCCTGTCTGTGGTACTTACTCCACTGTGTAGTCTAGGCTCTTTCCAGGTTGCTAATAAATACTAGGAGCCCATGAACAGAAATAGAGAATAAATGAACTGGTCTAATTATGGTTGTGGTGCTAATAACCTCTAAGTAGAAATGCTTAATAACCCCATTTTACCAACCCCCAAAAGACCAGAGACAGAAATGAGCATCATCCAAGAAGGCAGGACCCACCTGTGCTTGGTTGAGTTTGCATGGTCATAGTGGACAACAGGTAGTTATGATGCTGAATGAGTTATTTTTATATACTTTCTTGTTTCATAGCAAACTAACTTGTGAAACAATGGATTGAACTTTTTACTATGAATCTAGCTAAGAAATATTTTGATAGCATACTTAGTATTTTGAGTGTGTGCAACTGAAATGTCATGTAACTAGCTGATTACATTTATTAAGTCCACTTAGGGACTAACGCTTCTTACAGACAGAAGTCTATATATATTATCTTACATACAAATGCCATTGACAGTCAGCCAAGACCATCTAACCATACATGCCTACAAGCTGGCTCCTTGCATGAATGGCTCTCCCCAGTACACCAATAAAATTGAATTACACTCTGGGAAGAACAGACCCTTGATAAGAGAATCCAAAACATCACCAACTCCATTGCACTGGATATATGGAAGTCATGTAAAGGCAAAAGAGTAAAGACTTCTGCTGAAAGATTTGCTTCCGATATCTCACCAGTCACTGCAGGAAAAAATTCTAATGCTTTAGACCCCTTTGCATGGCATTTCTCTTGCAGAAACTCTACTCTTGTAGAGGCTCATTGAAGTACAGCCACACAATGGCATTTGATAGGAAATCAAAAATTCAGCAGGTTAAATAAAAAACTTTTCTATTTACTGGACCAAAGCCAGAGGCATTTACAGTGTGTAGGATTAAATTAGAGCAGCCTGGAAGCTGATCTGTAAGAAATTTGAGGAAGAAACTAAAAATGCAAGTTGACCAGTAGCCGCTTTTCATGATGAGAAGAGAATTTTGGCCATTGTGACATGAATTTAATCAAAACTAGAGAAGTATTTATAACAATAATAAAATGTGAAAGTGATTGTTACTTAACTAGTTTTCTGCTAGTATCACAAAGGATAGCTTTCCCTCCCATTGTGGGTACACATCTTTTCTGCTTTGTTTTGTCTTTTCCCCTTCAGGCTCTCCTTAAGACCTATTATTCAATATTTAAACATAAAAATCTTGTTTGTTTCAGCCATTATTAATGATCTCATTTTTGATCTTGTTTGCTAATAGACTAGAACTTTCTGCATGTGCCACAACAGAGACAGTCTTCTTTCTTCTTCGTGAAATGAGCAACATTAATTCTGATCATTTTCTGAATTAGCAAAGCTTTTCACAGGAGCATTATTTTTAAGTGCTGTTACCGGAATTACTCAGGAGAGCTTAGAGGTTTAAATTAGTGATGTTTAAATTAATTAAAGTGAACGGCCTCTGAATTTTCCCATCTGAGTTAAGATTTGAGATCTTATTTGGGGGTGGGAGGGTTGTGTATATGTTTTCAGCAACAGCAAATTTGAAGAAGATCTGATTTAAATGTTGTCTGCTGCATAGGAGATTACATTAACATTTCAATTAAAAAATATATGCAGACAATTGCTCATTTATCCTGAGGTTCCATATATCTTAGTCTTGGGTAACTCGACATAGACCAGCTGCAAGCAGTGACACTGCAGTAACTTGCATGAGCCAGATCCTAGCCCAGATATATTTGGTAGTGAGAAAAGGACATGAGAAGTTTGGACACCTGCCTTCTTTTCTGAGTATGCCCTCATTGCGCTGTGGCTCCGTGGAATAGAGCAGTAAGGGATGCACTTCATGGAGCAAATGCATGAGTAATGAGTCATTCGAAAGTGCATGAGCTAATTCAGCTTCCCCTGACTTCAGGTGGATGGACTAAATGCAAGAATGTGAAGTCCTGCATCTATTTTGAAATATTAATTCATTTACCTGAAGCTGTCTGCTGTGTCTGAATACAATAGAGATCAGCATTTTTTCAGCCTCTACCGGGAGAAGTACTTCTAGCTTGGTAGTGGACAAAGGCATAGAGTCCCCACTGCAATGTTGTCGCTGGGTAACAAACACAGTACCAACTTCTCATCTGTTCTCTATGTTAAGAGAAAATTCTGGTTTCGACAAGAATAGCTATGTAGTCCTCACAGAGGCCAAGATTGAAAGCAGGCATAATCCCACCAAGCCCTGTTACCCTGGCTCTTTCTTTCCTTGCTGCTGGTTGTAGCCCAGCCTTGGCTTGGAGCAGCCATGCTCTCTGCTTAACCCAGGAGATTTGCTGGCAGACTGGGCTACAGCATGCTCTTACCAGCCTGGGCCATGCTGGCCGGGTGGCAAGTCACACATAGGCTCGTCTCCAAAGAGGGCTGGAGTTTGGGCTGAGCTATGTCAGAGGGAGTTTAAGCTGCGGATGCTGCACATGGGAATTTTTCAGCTCAGACACAGACTCCTCTGGACCAGAGCCAGGCTTGCCCAAATCCTTGCCTACAGACCATGGCAGACTACTTACTGAACTGTTGGAAAAACAAAGTTGTGAGCTTAAAACACATCTCAGATAAATTGTCTTCTAAAACCAGTAACTCAATAAGAGCTTAGAGCAAGCCCCATGCCATGCCCTTTCATAGTAGCATTTACGTTGCTGGACAGGCATGAGATCAAATGGACTTGCAGTCAGGAGCAGCTAAGGAGGCATATGACAACAGATGAACTATGGATGGTGAGGGATAGCATACAAAACTTTACAGAAATATTTCCAAACATGAGCTGATGAAATTAGGTTCTGAAATTTGCAAAGCAGCCTTCTGAAAAGAATCATCCTCATGGTGTAGGTCAAGTCAGCTGGAACTGATATTTATTTAAACAGCATGAGTTGCTATCCCTCCTCTTTCTCTTTCTTTCTTTTTTAAGTAACCAAATCCCTTTGAGAGCAATGGAGGGGTTAAAAATTTTACTTTAGGGAAACTGTTGGATTGACAGAGCCTACCCACTAAAACTAATTTAATAGAGATCCCAAAGGCTTTCCTGAATGAAACCAATTACAAGTTCTTCCTGAGGAAAGGTGTTGGACCGCTGGGATGGATGTATATGTATTAAACATTTTCCATTCATAAGAAACCAGTCCTCCTGAAGACATTTTTTGTTTGCTAACTGTGACATAATCATCTTTATTAACGTAGGTGGTACAAACACCTAGAAAATAATACAGAAATGTTGAAGATGTTTGGATAGGATGATGAACTAGAAATGGAGTGATCTTGCTTTATGCAATCCCACTGCTCCTCTGCAAGGCAATTAGATTTCTGATTGCATTTTAATGGTAAGATTTTGTCGATTTTCAAATTCAGGTTTTTTGCGCCCTCTCTCTCTCTCAGATAAGAAAACCAGAGTGAAGACGGCTTGCTTTATATAAAATATTATCTGTAGAAGTAAAAAAAAAATCCCAAACCCAACCATTACAGACATGCTTATTTCTCTGAAATTTCTTTCAGGGGCTTGGCACCTCTGATGAATAAGAAAGGTAATTTTAACATATATCTCCACCTTTAATTCCTCAGTGCATCCGTTTTAGCAGCAATCGTTACAATGGGGTTGACACATCTACAAACCTGAGAGGCGTTGTCAGAATCCGGAGGAATGAGCATGCAAGATGAAGTCAGAGCATTTGTTCCTTGACAGCTCAGGCGCGGTGGCAGTCAGATAGGGCTGGGAAAAAAGAGAAGGCACTATAGTTCCTCCTCACTGATCTGAAGCCTGCAAACAGATACCATTTCAGACATAAATACTCTGTGCAACATGGTTTCCCGGGAGGTCGTTGCAAGAGTGGAGCGTACCAATGCCTTCTCTGAAGGTTTGTGTTTCGTGACCCCATTTTGATGACTGATTGTTTCTAACAGTCACTCCCTGCAAAGATTCTCACTCAGAACCTATTTATATTATGAATGAGCAGGTTTTGGGAGGTTCAAATTGAAATTTATCTCTTTATTGCTACAGCTTGCAAAAAATAAAGTTTAATGCCTGAACTGCTACTGAATTGTTACATTTTACATATATCAAGCAAGATAAAACCTATTTGATATGCTTAATTTTTTCAGGTTATTAACATATTTTACTTCATCTCTGCTAGTTTTTTTTACTACATGTGAAAATATGCCCAATGTTTTACAAAATTAATACAGGCTTAGTATCAGCTCATAAATTCTGACAATTCTGAGAGGATGACTACTGGGGGCTTTTCCCCACCAATTATTATTTCTATAATAGATGTATGGAAAAAGAAAAAGCACATAATAATTAGGGCAGCCCTGAAAAAAACAAATCCTCATAGTCATGTACAGTTAAGGTAGAACATTAAATTTTAATTCTGAGTTTTGATTATATATTATGAAATATATTCTATATGTGAGTATATGTTATAAAATACATTTTTTAAACAATGAATTGTCCTCAACCTGCCTCTTTTAAAATTGAATTTTTTATGCAATAATTTACTGAACATACAGAATGGATCTGGCAGCCACCAATATTAGGGATGAATATACCTCTCTTCCATACAGCTTAGCCTAGAATACTGTCAGGCAACTTGCCTTATATCTGTGTTAAAAAATTCACAATAATGTCACCATTGGAAAATAGTGATCTTGAAAGCTCGGTATTGGAAGCCCTGCAATTTCTTCCCTCACCCCCCTTTTTTTTTTCTGCTAGAAATATAAGGTCAGTGAATTTAAATGTAAATATGCAAGCTGTAATGTGTTTATGCTTTTGTATGCAGCTATTATAACGGTATGCATGGAGAGGCATCCATCCTCAGCTGTCTTCTCAGCAGCATTTCCAAGGAAGGCTTGTGCTATAGTATGCCACGATTAGCCGTTGGTAAAGAGAGATCCCAATACACAGTGACAAAAAATTTTCAGAACCCTCTTCCTTCTCTGCTATAAACCTAAAATGGTTGTTCAGGACTGCTCCTTATGTAGCTAGTATCCCGGTATCTGTTTTACTTACAGTGCTATCTGTAAGTAGTAACAGTGTCTTACAGAACCCTACCCACCACTAGGTATTGTGGAGAGAAGAGTGAGGGATGGTGCAAAGATGATCCCAGGCCACCTGCATCTGCCTAATTCAGCCAGAACAGGTCTTTGCCTGTGAAGGGACATATCAAATAGCCAAAAGTGGGGAGTTGTGCCTCTGTTACAAGTACATGGTATAATGTTGACTAAGGTTGTTTCTTGCTAGACCACAGGCTTCTGTCAGTTCAGATTTTGGGAGTGAGCCTATTCCTTCCACCCCTGGCCAAGGCCAGTTCATGGATGCAGTTGGTAGCAAGGAGAGATCAATTGCTTTGGATGCCAGGCACCTTGCCATACAGCTGCCTATGTGCCAGCACAGCTCTCCAAGGCGTAGGTCTCCTGCCAGGTGATTCAGTTTGAACCACTAAGGATAGAGGCAGGGAGTCTACTAAATAGTAGCCGGGGTTTTTTTCCCTTCTGCAGTCATCATTCTTTCTCCTAATCATGCATGGTTATTAGTTAGATTCAGTTTCAAAGTACATCTCTACATGTCCAGTTCCAAAAATAGGTCAAAGTACCTATCCCAACATCAGTAATAAAAATTCACAGGGTAAGCATAGAAGAAAGCTGCCATAAATGCACATCCTGCAGCCCACCCTGCCTTAACTATGAGGGGGAAAGTGAGCACAGAGCAGGATGCCTCGAACATTAACCAAACCCATGGCTCAGAGCAAGATCGCTACCTACTACAGGGGATTTCAGCCAGCTCATCCCTTTACAAAGAGGGTACACTGAATCTCTGCTGGTCTCCCCAGGGACACTGGGGCATGGAAGTGAAGGGCATTTCTCAAATACCAAACTATTTAGGACACACTGGGTTAAAGCTGACCCCTTTAGTCCCATCAGGAAGCTTATCAGAAACCAACACTGGATTTGGAACATTGGTATAATCCATTTTCAGTTGCTGCTCCGTATAAGAAAGAGGCTAAGCATTGCTCCAACTACACTGGCAACCTCTGGCCCTGGTGATGGGTGGCACTAATGACTAATAATAAATGGCTTTTCCAATTGCTATAAGATTAAGAAAAAGAATCTTTGTGAACGACAATTCTATACCCCAGTCTGCTTCTTAATACCTACTCTTATGATTGGAAGATGATTAGCTAGTATTCCCAGGCATTATATTTAACATTTGTTTACTCCCAGACTGGTATAACATAATCATAATAAAAATAGATTTATTGGTTTGTTTCTCCTTCTAGCCCAATTAGGTAAAGCTCAGAATTTTATAGGATATTGAGGACACTGGAGCAGACGCTGAATAATAACAGCTAATCTCTGTTCATTGTGATATATCCCAGAACAGCTGCAAATGATAGCCAAGCTCTGTTATCATCCTGGATAGCATGAAAATTAAGGATTTCTTCCAAGTACCTCCTCTGCATTACAGACCCATTTTAATTTCCTAGTTAGTCCTCTTCTCTCATATGGTCAAAACGCCCTGAATTTCCACAGATGCAGAACAGCTATTCCTCATCCTATGCTCACTTAGAGGGGAAGACTTTCTGAACTATCCCAACGTATATTTTAACAGGGCCAAAACCAACTGAGGTCGCCACAGGTAATTCCAAGTGTTCCTTCACTTGTGTTGATTATACTGAAATATAGGTTCTAAAAATATGGTATCTACAAACCCAGTATTAATGATCAGCCTACAAGCACTTTTGGGGGTATCTACGGAACCATGTTTGTAATTGCAAAGAAGTCCACAGAGAGTACAACACACTGTCTCCATCCCTATAGCAGAAATAGGCAAAATGCAGTAATCCTTGTTAAACTGTGGTGCAGCGTCACACTCCCTCAGCAGCCTTTTTGGGCTTCCTGTCATGTAAGACATTACAGCACAAGGTACTGCTTCCCAGGTCATACACTTGTCCCAGGCAAGTGTATCACAGAGCTAACATTTCTCAGATATTCCATCTTCTGTCCAACAGTGTGTTTTTCTTGTCGCACCATTTCCTGGCTTCCCATTCCCAAGAAACTGAAATAAATATAGTTTGAGAGACTAAATTTCACTAGAATCAGTGCCTGGAAAGATCTCAAGGATGACATCACCCATCTTACCAGCAGTAAAGTAGTAAGACATGGCAACTCAAGCGTTGTTTTTTAAAAGAAAGTGACACATGGTAGTCCTGTTTTTTTGCACTCCTTACTGCTTTTTGAAGTGTGTTAGACAACCCCAAAAATAGGTATGAGTGTAATTGCCAGGCATTTGTAAAGGAACCAGTTTGTGAATGCCAAAGACACTTGAAGGTAAGATGCATTTTGAAAAAGTTGAGCTGGAGTAGTACCTTTTCCTTCACCCCACGTGTTGTTTGGGGGGATGCAAGCGCGAAGCGCATGTCCATGCATGATGCAGTACAGCCCTGCCAGCAATCTGCAGCAGAAGGGACTGTAAGGTATGCAGCCAGCAGAAATGGTGCTGTTTCATAAAACATATGCTGCCTTTTTCAATATAGAATTTTTCTCTAAAACACAAATGCAGTGTTTTTGTGCACTTATTTCAATGCTTATGAAAGCTACCAGTTGCAGATACTGGTATAGACTCTCACAGCTTTCCTGAAGTCAGTGGAACTAAGATAGTTTTATAGTTCTTTACTTGTTCCAAAGACGAGGAAGAAAATGTGCAGACTTGCTACCTTCTTTTGCTTCAGCACGACCCTGATCTTGACAAGTCACCATCATGTTCTAGAAAGACAACCAAAATGCTTGCCTTGTCTCTCTGTGCCTGCTCTCCCTTATGGACGAGCAGCCTCTAATGACTTAGGGGGAGCAAGCAGGACGTGCTAGACCCTGGGCATTAGTGAGAGCATAGGGTTGGTCACAGTGGCTGTATCTCACGTAGACAGAGCCACTTTAGCTTTAAAGTACCTAGCTTGGGTGCTGCTGATGGCATGGGAGCTGGGACAGCTGTGGTGCAAAGTCTGCCCAGGAATACTGAGGTAGTTAGCACACGCATGCTTTGTAGTAGCCACGAATGATGTAGTTTGAAGAGTTGCATGAATGAGCAATGGGTAAGCATGGCTTATGAGAGGGTTACCTTGTGTTATTCACTACTCTGCTTTTGTGGAAAATGATTGTGCAATAGCCCCAAAGCTGTGACCGCTCATTGGCAATGTGGAGAAGTAGCCACTTAGAGCCCAGGCTGGTGATTCCACCACAAGGTCTGTTTGATCACCTGGGACCCAGACCGACTCGGAACAAGCGCTATTGTGGTTAAGGAGAATATAGCCTGTTACCAGTTTTCCCAAGTCATCCAACCATTTGATTCAAAGCCTCTATATTAAAATTTTCAGTTGCAAGGCTTTTAGCATTACAGCTCCCATTCTCAGTTCTGAAAATGAAGGGAAAAACTGCCATAAAAAAAAAAAGAAGCAGCAAAAATGCATTTCCAGTCAAGTGTATGCAGTATATGATGTATCTTACATATATATTGCAATAATTTTCAAACTCCTCTTTCTTGAAATAATTTTAGGCTTAATTAGTACTTTAGAAGATTTGTTCTTTGAAGATCTGTAATGACCAAAAAATGTTTAGTTTGTTACTGAATTATATCTTTCTTAATCAATAACAATTACATGTACTTAGGTGTGAAGCATGTCTTCTTTGACACATCTCCAAACACCTTACAAAGGAGCACAGCGTGCAATTCATCATTATACCCTGCCATGTCAGATGAGTCACGTTGTTGTTATTCAATCATCAACAGATATTTAAAACCAAATTCCATGAAATTTCGGTTGTTTACTGTGCTACCTCTGAACATTATTTTTACCCATTAGCATGTCAGCCAATATTGTAATATGCTTTTCGCCTAATTTGGCAAGGCAATTACCTCAAATTAGGAACTCTCATCTTTTTGTGTAGTTAGTTTTTAAAGGCAAAGATGCCTTGTATGATCTGAATACAGTTTGTAAAATCTGAAAACCTCCACACACATTTTTTGCTTGTCTTTGAGCCTGGCAACAGTTGAGATACTGAATTTTATTAAACTGCCCAAATAAACCATTACTCTTGTACTGGTGATGTTATGTGCCAAATACTAGCCTGAAGCAGAGCTGCTTGGCTCTGTTAAAACCCTGAACTAATAGGTTCATAATGAAAGCAACAATTCAAACTAAACTGTAAGGAGCGTGGAAGGGCCTCTGCATCCCTCATAAAAAACAAATATGCTGTTTCATTACTGTTCTGTGGTAACAGGGGCCACATTTTGACTCACCCTCGACAGCACGCACGATATTTGCGCACACAACCTCTCCACAAGGAGATTCCTTGGCACGTTTAGGAAGTGCTGCCTGACCCCTTCTTGCACGTGGAATACAAGGGACAGGAAAAAAGCAATAGGATGAAAATCACTTCTTGACTTTACCGTGAAGAAAAGATCAAGATCTCACTTCAGTTCTGTCTTGAAGGCTTAAATGGAAGAAAATTGCACAGGCCTGTGCCAGCCCTCTGCATCAGGGTGGGTGCTATTCCAAAATGCAGCGCAGTTTTGCATGCCCAACAGAGAACAGCGGTACGCTGCTTAAGCAATCCGCTGCTTTGTAGGTCAGATACAGATACATGTCTTGCCTCAGTGATGACTAATAAGAACTGCAAATTCAGTTATCTTTCCCTGCCCTCCCTGTATACAGTTCCAGATGAATTGGAGGGTTTCTTTCCACCCTGTTTTTTACCGAATCACATCATTTCTAAGATCGTGATCTTCTGAACTCATATATACAGAGAGATCTTACCATCCGAATGTTTTCAACCACTCAACTCCCTCAAATTCATCTTTACATTTATTTTCAAAATGCTTCTGTATGATTTAGAGAATGAGATTTGTCCTAAAATGGAAAATTGAAGTACAGCTGACTCTTGCCTTACCTGTTCTCCTTGATGTTTGAAATTGATCTGTCCTCTGTTTTAGACAAGTAACACCATTTCAGAAATGTCTTATTAGTATAAACAATGATGTAGTAGATGTTTTTCTCCTGACACCGTAGCATCCATATATAAGATCTGTTGTTACTGTGCTCATGCTGCATTTCTGTAAGCACAAACAGTGCATCATCACTGGACAATAATTTTGCCAGATCAAGGCTGCGACTTTGCCCTCTGAGGGTTGTCTGTAAGCAGATAATACTGTTGAACTAGACAGAAGGATTTACAATGAACCTCTTTTTAATTATCATGCATGACTCCAGGGAGCTTTTCAAAATGGTCCCTCTTTGAGTAATTTTAATATGTTTCTAAAAGATTTAAAGTCATATAGGTTCAGAGGCAGAATAATATGTACAGCTATTTTTAAATGCTAGTGTAAAACCCCAGCTGCACAGCTTTGTCTGGATTCATATTTTATTAATCAGTCCATTTTAATGTCCACACTTTTCTCTCTCTCTCATTCTCTTCCTCTAAGTCCCTGCCTAGCTGCTTCCCACAGACCTTTTTAAAATTAATTCTAATGATTTTAGGCACTTTTAATATGACTATCATCACAAGACTGTTCTCTTAGTGAACCAAGTCGTTAGCTGGCAGCAGTATTATTTGGGGACCTCATCTCATTGTTTCTCTCAAGCTGACAAGAGTCAGGCCAAATCCTTGGTCTAATCCTGTTTACTTATTTACAATTTAAATGAATTTAAATGAATATGCCACAGGATAATTGGCTCCCTTAAAATATAATAGCAAAATAAAGAGGGTCTAAGCTCCAGCTGTTTTTCAGAGAAGGAGACAATGTAGAACAAACCCCGTGAGCAGGCTCATTCCTTGCAACCAGAAAAACCCTGCACCCATGATGAATTTTCTCTGGCCTGTTTGGGCGTATGGGGCAATTACTCCCCTCCAATTAAGTTTTGACTAACAGTTTCAGATACTCCACTGAGCCTGAAACACTTCTTGGCAGACCACTGATTTTAAGTGGGGTCTAATGCTTATTCAGGTTAAACACTGTCTGGACCACAGCCTTTACTGCCTTTCAGCACAACAGTTAACAAGAACTCTAGGCAGAATTTGTGCGCTTAACTAGTTCAACATGAGCAAAAAAGATTTTATTGACATTCAGAAGAAAGGAGGCAATTATGCTTCAAGCGTTTCTGCTTACTTGAACTTCTTTTGTTTTAAGTTGTTGTGGATCACTATGTATCTATCAAGACTCGGGAACTTCAACTTTGGCAGTTTGCCTAAGATCAGTGCCTTGTAACAAAAAAATCCCTCAGTGGGCTTCTTTGCAGAAAGTCATACATGTCCCAATTCCTAAAAACCAGGAAGACAGTGTTCATGCTTCTCATTTTCCCAGGACCTCTGGTTCTTTCATGGTGCTTCTCCATCCAGGTTAATTCAAGGAGGGGTTCACGCTGGACTGTCTTCTGTGGAATTCTCCTGAAGAGGAGACTGCTGAATAACAATTATGAGGATCACAGACTATGTTAAATCTCCATCAGCTTCTCTTCAGAGTTTAGTTTATGAGGGGGGAAAAATACACGTCTTCTTAGGATTTCAGTCTTGGTCCTCCCTGATGTCCAGCACCAAAGAACAGTAATAACAAGGGACGTCTGATACCTGATACATGTGAAGAGAAGGAAATCTTCACACATAGGAGATCTATATGTAGATGTTACTACAGATGATGCCATTTCCCCTGTAATACCTGTTATTACACCATAACATATTTGTCCATAACATAACATACCTGTTGTTACACCATAACATAATTATCTTGCAAGACAATTTCATGAAAGAGGAAAGTACTTTTTTTTTTCAACAAACTGGCTGCAGGAAAAAAAAACCAGTGATCTCATAGTAATAACAGCCTTTATACAGCACTTTCCATCTTGTGAGCAAGATTACTTTGAAAGTAAATTGCATATACCTTTCCATTTCATCTAGGTGGAAACTAAGTGCCTAAGCATGAAGGATCATTTAACCTATATATTTTGTTCTCCCAGTGTGTCCACAGGTATTGTTAAGTATCACTCAGCAAAAGACTTAGGCACACAGTTAACTTTAAGTCCTTTAAAACGCTCAGTTGAAGTCAATGGCAGGAATTTTGGTGCATAATATTGAGCAGATGTATAAATACCTGCAGGATCAGGATCTTAGGTTGGCAGCTTCTTTGGGGCACATCATACTTCTCTCTCTATTAATGTAAAATACCATGTAAATGTATGGCAAAATATGCACATTCAGTGAATGCGCACAGTATCCCAGTAAATTTGGCTAAGAGTTTTCTACATAACAATAATAGACATAATTAAAAGAATTCAACCTAAAACCTAATCAGTCAAGTTGATTATTCTGAAAGGCTCAAGGTAACAGATCCTGGGTACCATGTAAGTTCTTCCAGAGCAATCAAGTTTTTGTAAGTCCTCACAATATTGTACATAAAGTAAGAAATATCTTCAGTATCCTCTGAACAGTGTCTCAGATGTCCAAGTCTCAGCTGTCTGGAAAGAATACGTGTTACATTATTGTTAGTTGTTGCTGGATTACTTTTTAAAAATCTCTTTTTCTTCTGTTTCACGAAGATAATAAATCCACCGAAGTTTCTCATTTTCTGCTCAGACACCCTGCAAACTGTTTCTGGGATAGTGCTGGTTGCTTCCTACATGTCCCACCATAAACAATGATTCTTCATATAAACTTTTTTTTTCCATCTAGCTATTAAAAATGACATCAAGAATTATGCAATAGAGGATTTGTTTGGAAAACCCCATACACTGTACATACACTCAATGAGCCAAGCCCATATCTTAAATAAAACTGTAGTTTAAGAGAAACCTGTGATAAAACTAAACTGAGAAGAATATCTCGATGAGCTGAGGCTATAATGTGTTCTTTCCTCCTAGCCTCCCGCAACAAAAAGTATCCACAGTTCTGTGGCGATAAGCGTTTTATGAAGCTATACCTACCGTGCTCTTATAGGCTGCCAGGTGCAAACATTTTGGGGATCTATAATACCGTGGTTTATTCATTTTGCTTATGAATAATTTGCTGTGTCACACTATTCATTACACTTGTTAGTGATTAGTACAACACTCATTTTAAAAGTATAATATTCAGAGGCAATAACTCACGGAGACGTACATCGATACTGGTATGATACACATACACGTGTCTTGTTTCACCAGCCTGAGTTGTTTTTTTCTCATTCTTTTCCATGACTCTCTGGGTAAGAGGTTAAAAACAAGTTATCACTAGTTATGTTAGTCTACATAGTGGAACAGCTAACTTATGTTTATTCAGTAATGGTTTTCTGGATGGAGCCACATCTCATAGCTTAGGGCTGGAAGTGTTCAGAAACTTGCTTTGAAGAGGGTTTCTCTGTGACCAAGCTGTCTGGCTGTCCTGCAGTCCTGTCCTATCACCATAGGCAGGAAAGGACTATGGATGGCAGAAGCTGTGAGGCCAGGTCTCTCCTACTAAAGGCAAGTACCTCTGAGAAGTTCTTCCCATGCATGCAAGGCAAAGACCTGCAAGCAAATGGCAGTATTTTGTGTTGGCATCTTTTAATTTTGGTGAGAGTTGCTTTGTTTTTGAATTCTCCATGGGTTTGTTTCTCTCTGACCAGTGGTACTGGAGACTGTTTGGTGCTTGTGACTCGGTGTAACTACCTGTATTCCTGGAAGCCCTGGAAAAGTAGGGGCTGTTATTATGTTATGTACAAGCTTTACATTTCCTCACAATTTAAGGCCAAGAGAGATCATCAAATTGTCTAGTCTGATGTCCTGTGTATCAGAGGCTATTAAATGTTACACATGTACCTCAGGGTTGAGACAATTACTTTCATCAGCCCATAGTATTTTAGTCCTTGAGAAACCAAACTGTTTCGTGTCTAAAGCAGCACCTGAGATCCCTGCAGTACTTGAGAACTGATTCGACCTAACATGCCCAGACAATCACGGAAACAATCCATGCAAAAAAATCCACCATCCTTGCCAATATGAGCTAGAAAAATCTCTACTGGTCCTGGACTTGGCTTAATTCAGACCGAAGCATCAGACATGTAAGATAATTTTCTGCATTGGTTTACTCTCTTCCTGGCTACAGCAAAATAAATAATACATGATTTCAGGGAAGGCAAAAACTTCTACTGCAGAATATATGACGCCAAATATCCTCTGGGAGGAGCGGAGAAGGGATTCTTCCTCACCGCTGTAGGCAGCCAACTGGAGCTCTCAAGTATGGGATTTGATTATACTCATTACCTTAATGCCAACCTGCAGATGTCTGAGTGGGCATAGCATAGTTCAAACCATCTTGTTTCAGCCATAATGGAGGAAGTTGCACAGACGCATCATTCTAATGGATATAAGGGATCACCAGGGGATCTAGCCTGACGTGACCCTCCTTCCCGCCCTGTTGGAGGCTGCCCTGTCCATTAGAAGTTCTCCCAGAAGCTGAAGTAAAGCCAGTATTTAAGACAGACAGACAGTTTTCAGGACAAGATCAAGCAACGGTGAGTGCACCACCTCCCTTACAGAGTTTAATTACCTTTACTGCTAGGAAACTGCATCTGATTTCAAGGTTGATTACATCTAACCTTAAACTTCCAGTCACTGGATTTAGTTGTGCTTTTGTCAGCAAGAGTGAAAAAGCTCACCGCTATCCGTTATCTCTTCCCTGTATCCTCTCAACCTTTTCCTGAGTAAGTGGAACATGTCCAGCTCTTTAAGCCTCCCATCTCAAGACTTTTGCTTGACGTGCAAAATATTTGGGGTTTTTTTTTTTTTCACTCCAATATTTTCTCATCTTCTTTAAAGTGCAGGCACCAGAACTGTGCTTCATATTTTGGAAACAAGCAAGGACTGTGCTGAGTCCTTTCCACAGCGTTGCACTGAGATCTCATGTTAGGGGTGATTATCTAGGGTAATTGCTTTTTATCATTCCCTGAGTCTCTGTTCTCTGAGACACTGTCCATTCGTCCAAGCTTTTGGTTCCCAGAGGTATTAATTTGCATTTGACTGTAGTAAAATGAATTTAGTGTGCTGCTTGTTGGACAGTGATCATTTAGCCAAATCGAATCACTGCAGAAGTAATATATCTTCTTTATTTACTGTACTAAAATACATTGTGTCATATGGAAGCCTTTAAAGCAAAGATTTTATCTCATGGCCTGGACTGCTGAAAACAATATAAAATAGTATTAGGTGAAGATTGTTTCTGATTCTTCTGGGAAAGCTCCCCACACTGAATGAAACCTCCCCATTAAATGACTACATTTTGAAATTTATCAGACACTTCCTAATACTCGTAATGGGTGACCTGTTAATTCCACGTAATGCAAGACTTGAAATCAAAATGTCATGTGGTATTAAGTCAACTGCCTTGCAGAAATCCAAGTACATCCTGTCAATACAGCTGATTTTCTCATGCAGACCTGTAATCTTTTATACAAATCTTCTAAATAACCAAAAATTCCACAACAAATGTGTCCGATGACCTAACTTCCACCAACCTGTTTTGACTAGCATTAAACACATTTATTCTCTGGTTCTTTTCCTAATATTTAAGTCTCCCATACATGCATGCTATTTTGTGAGCAGCCCAAACCACCAATTTCAAGTAGCGGGTGGCACATAGCAGAAAAATATACTTCCCTACTTTTTCCTCTAAATCAGAGCTAAGTTGAGTATGTGCTGAACTAGTCAAGCTTATTTACAACCACTGTTTCTCTTTCAGGGCTAATGAATTATTGACAATCTAAGGATTTTTTTGTTATTTAAAACAGAAACTCTCTTCTATAATACAGTGCAACTCTTTGCTATGTAGAAAAGGGACTGTGTGCAAAACTAGCAAGATCTTTCAAAATGACAGAACCTGGCCAACACAGGAAAACAGAAGCTATGGGTACTTCTTGACGACATTGTTTAAGGCCCAGTCCTCAAACCCTTGTGAGAGTAGCAGTGCTTAGAAATCAAGGTGGTCTGCACATTGCTAGCACAGGACCTAAGCGAGATTAAGAGAAACAAAGGATTTGTACTGGTCCTCTGCAAAGATGGCTTTTCTCCATTATTAATGTTCTTCAGGCAAAACCTCATCATCTATACTTTCGCAGTGGCAGTACCTTGGGCTGAGAGGAGCATGAAGACTGTTGGCACCGTCAAGCCTAGAGAGACAGCAGAAACAGGTATCCAATTTAGGAATACAGCTATAGTGTGAACACCGTAGTTTGTGTTGCTTTTAGTATTTCCAGGATGCAAAATGTCTTGCTTTTTGCTGCTCTTGTGGTTCAATGCATACTACTGCTCTGGGCACTGCGTGGGCCCTCCCTTTGAGCATGGGGTAATCCCAAGGCGAATGTGCTGCTGACACATCTTTGCATTGTCCTCTACAAAAAAATCACTCTGGCCCATGGACAGAAGAAATATTCCCTCTAAACCCCTAAGCACATGGCACCAGAGGTAAGACCATTGCAAGATTTAATTCATTTATATACCTACATCTAGAATATGAATTTCGTACCATTGTTGGCTATGAAAAGAATTGATCCTCTAGTAAAAGGAATATTAGTTAATGGCTAAAGAGAAGGTCACTCAGTTTATCTCAGCATTAGAAGAAGTGGTATTCTTTGCTGATTTTTGTATGTTTTTAATATCTGGGAAGCTTAAAGGAATAGATTGTACCAGATGATTCTTAATTTAGCCATTGAAATATTTTGTTAATGTTTATAAATTTTTAAGGATCTGATCCTGTAAAGTCTTATTTGAGACAAACAGTCTTGCTGAATTTTGTAGGGTTTTTTGCATTAGAAAAAGTAATTTGTGTAAAGGTTGGTAGTACCTTTAAATATGGTTGCTAGCCCTTAGATATTTATAAACACTTACAAAAATGATTTTACGAGGTAAACTTCAGAACCATCTGGTATCACCTATTATTTTATGCTCCCTAATTTTCATAACTATGTGTAGAAGTCAGCAAGTATTAGCAGTTCCCTTCTTCTCTGAGGGCAGCCAAATGACCTTCTCCTTATCCTTTAAACTTACACTCCTTCCTCACAGAGATCTAATCCTTTCACTTCTACTTATCATGTAAAATGGACACGCAATGCCTATAAGCTAATGAGCAAAGCCACTAGTGGGTTTGTTCATTGAACTAAGAAGCTTCTTCCACCTAGAACAATAATATATTCTTTCCACTGCACACACAGCCAGCTGAGGGGGGCATGACATCAACTGTATTTCAATTCTTAAAAATCTCTGACATTTTTAACATCAAGTAGCTGTGCATCCCTTCACAGTAATTTTCCCCAGAAAAAAAAAGACTTTCTTCTCCTTTTCAAAGATACACTAAACACCCATTAATTTCAACTGAAGTGATAGATGCTTAGCTGCTTGCAGGAGTGAGTCTTTGAATACAAACCTGCGAACCAGCTACTCATGCACAGCTGGTCAAAAAACTTTTTATAAGCTGCAACTTCAACAAAAATAAGTATTTCTGTCTTTTGTAAGGTTTGCTTTTCCTTAACACAAGCAATCAAACTTAAATCAACAGGATGAATAACATCATGGCTGATGCGATAAGTTAAGTTATGCAAGCTAAGATCGGTCTTCACTATAAAATATATTGTCATGATATTTAACTATGCAAGCGGTTCATTCCACACAGTACAACTAGAGGTTCAATTTTAAAGGGAAATCACTGCATAGAAGACATTCATTTTTATCTAATCAAATAAACTTTTTTTTTTTTTTTTTAGTGTTGAGCCAAATGAAAAGCAGATCTGCAGATCTTTTTCACTAAAAAAAAAAGAAATATTTAACAACAGCAAGTCATTCCAAGGAAGTTTGCAATGCTTGGAATATGAATATTAGTACTGCAGGTATGAGCAAACAAAGCGCATCCATCCTGGGTGCTATACCCAGCTTCCAGATGCCTATATACTGAGCAGTGAAAATATAAACACAAGTTGAATTTGAAGGAATGGCTCCTGCACATTAGATTTTGGGTTCTCAGCAATGGTTAATCTTATTCTACTGCCTTAAAATGAATCTGAGTCTGTTTCGGTTAAAGGAATAAAACTTACAAAGCCTGGAAATCATTTCCCGTTGCAAATAACATGGGGCTGACAGTCCAGTCGTGGCTGCTTCTGCTCGCTGACGTTGTGACATGATGCCACATGCTGTAAACAGGAATTCATGCTCAGGTACTAAGCTGGGTTTTTTGTAACTGATCATGTCTTCAAAGCTGGGTTGAGTCAGTCAGTGCGAGGAATGTGTAAGGAACTGACGGAAGGGATTTTTATCAAGTTTCTTCATATTTGCTATTTCCTCTTATACTAATAAGAATGTTAAATGATAGGCATACATAAAAGTGTTGATGAGGCAATTTGCAAATATTCTTAGGAGCAAAAAGGGAAGTTTTGATATAATACAAAGGCCTGGTCATACATTATTTTGCTAATATGATTCAGAGAGATTACTTGGGGAGGTAAGTATTTACTTGGGTAGAGACTCCAAGGACCAGGGTTTAATGAATGGGGTTTAGCAGTGTATTGTATGTTTTTCCTCGCCCCTCTCCTCCCATCCCGAAAAAGACCACCCATCTGTGGCCATAGCCATGGTCCTTCTGACCCAGCAGTTTTGACAACAGCCTATATGGAGATAAACCAGTTTTGTATAGCTAGAGGCAAAAAAAAAGCCCCGAGGAAATGGAAGCCAATTAATTTTCTGTTCCATGTAGCATCTTAGGCAACTTTCACCTTAAAGCAAACCCTTCTAACTCAGTGCTCTCAGCTGGAGACAGGCAACAGAATCCTTTGCTGCAGAAGGTAAAGAGAAAGTTTACTTTGCAGGGCCAGAGTAGAAAAGTGCACAACAGTGAATGCATGTTTGAGTCAGAGAGGCAACCAACTGGTGATGTTCCCTCAAGCCTGTATTTTGACAGTCCGTGCATCTGCTGCAACGTAGCACATTTCACAGAAGCACCTCTCAGAGAAGGAAGTCACCCTGGCAAGAACGATGGTAAACCCAAAGCAGGGTCTGAATAACTGGTTCTACGCAAGACCAGTTCAGAGGCTGGGTGCAGAGTAAGTTCACCTATTGCAGCAAAAAAACCTGTGCAGTAGCAAGTTTGCCAGGTCAGGTACTATAGGCAGTTTTTCGTTCAGCTTGGCAAAACGGTTGACCGTATTCATATTTTGCGAGGGAACCTGGAAGGCGCTGGGGAGAGCAGCAGCCTCTCCCCGCGCCCCGGCAGGGCTCTCCCTCGGCTTCTGCCCGCGCACCAGCCTCCTCCGGGGCGGCCCCGACTCTGCCCCTAGAACTAGGGGGTGAGGGCCAAAATCGGTCCCGCGGAGGGACAGATAGCATCACCCCTCCC
>NW_009259063.1:357101-414546 GCF_000687185.1 Egretta garzetta
GCCACCTCAGAGCCCGCGCAGAAATGCCGTGACCGCTTGCAGCAAGCGGGTACCGGGCACTCGGCGTGTTGGCGTGTGAATTGCAGCCTCGCCTCTCGCCTTTCGGGCAATCTGCACGTCCAGAATTTCCCTCTCCAAAATTTTGGGAAATTTCTCAGATGCGCCAGCCGTAATTTTTCTTTCCTTCTTGGCGTCTGCCTTCAAAAATTAGAAAATTTTGGAGCATCTGTTAGAAAATCGCACAGTGATGCAGGCTGCAGCTTATCGCCCAGTCTTTCTGAGTGTCCCTAGACAGCAGAAATGGTGTGATTACAGAACAAAACCAGCCAAATAACTTGAAAAGCAGGAATAAACTAACTACTTAGAGTCAGAACGAAAGCCAGGCAAAAACAACACTTAGTGCTCCTTTCAAAGAAGGGAGCCCAGAGGTATTTACGTATATATGAAAATGACAAAATAAGCAAATGCTTTTGAGATTACTGTAATTATTTTAAAAAAAAATAACCACAAGAAAATGTTACAGATTTGACAAGGAAAGGAAAATGAGTACTTTTAGAACAGAAAACTCTGACTAGGATAGCCTTTTCTGAATGCTGAAAAATAACTGGCAACAATTTCTTCTTGTGGTAGTCTGTCTAATGATTTGTACATTTAAATTGCAAGGTGTGCCTCACGCCCTACTGAAAGCGGTAGCTTGAAGGCTTTGATATAGAGCACCACAGCGTTCATATGGCTTACCCGTTGATATTATTCTTAGTAATTTAATTAAAAAGGACAGGCACACAATGGGCTTCTAGTTTGATTTAGAAGGAAAGAGAAGTATTTAAGCTGTAAAATGAACTGATTTGCAAAACCTTTGCTTGTGTTCAGGGTCTTAATTTTATAGTTTCCTTTCTAAAGAGTAAAATAGTGTAGAATTAATTGTAACAGTGTGATGGCTTAGCTGATTCTGCGGCCCTTACTTCTGTGAGTTGCCATGGGTTTCTGTGGGATTACTCCTACAGGTAATATTCTGATGACTCGAGATAGCAGGATCGGGCCCGTTGTCAGATAGTTCCAGCATGGGGCAGTGTGTGGGGATACACCCATTGGCACTAGCGCGAAGTCTTTGACTTCGGTAGGAGAAGAACTTGGGGTTAAGTCCAGATCTCTTACATTTATTCAGCTATTGCTGGTTGGGTCACTGAGCCCTGACCTTGCCTTCCCTGAGGTCTGCTGTAAAATTTGCGCTGACCTCAGTCCAGCTAAGATGAGCTCCTGTGGGTGATTGTAGTTTTCCATTGCCTTAGGGCGAGTTGAAGCTGCTCGGTATCTTGGAGATCAGGGCCTGAGTGTGTGAGAAGGAGGATTGTATCTGCAACCATCAAGAATCAATGTGTTTTGCCTCAAATGGGAGATTAATCAAAGAAGAAGTATAATTTAATAGGCATGTAAGTTCGTGCTCTGGATCCAGTCCTGTGCTAGTAAAGACCATGAGAGCTTTGCCACAGATAAGCAGAATAGCAAGACTTAATTTAAGGATACATTTGTGATTTGTCTCCTCTGTGTGATTTGTCTCTTCCGTCTGCTTTACAGGGTCCATATTTCAAATCTTTTGGGAGGTAGAAAGCTCTTCGTGCTCACGCTGAAGCTGTGTAGAGTAACTTCAGAGCAAATGCACGATATGTCAGCTCTAGAAATAACCTCCGAGTGGTAGAACTGAAATTTATAAAATTCAGCCTTTCTCAGAAGTGCGAACTTGGGTGTCTAAACCCAGAGAAAATGTATTGCTTTATTGCAAAATCACCTTTAGATGTTCAGTTAAATAATAAGGTGCTTCTGAATCTTACTTTTAAGGGTATTTCCTGTCACTTCCCTAGAAATATTTTAGAGTAACACAAGGGATACGTGGCTTACTGGCAGGAAGATTTTAAACTTTTTCATGAAATGAATAATTTAAGCAAGCAGGAATATGTGTAGAAATATTTGTTGTTACCGTTTCAGTTAATCAGAAGATGGACTAGGGAAGGTACTTTTTCTGAGTAGAATATTTGCAGTGACTTACAGGATTTACATGTAACTACCGTCCTTGTCATCTGCATGCATGGTCTTTGGATCAGCTCTCACTTGGGAATGCAGATTAAATTAGCGTTCTGTGGCTAGCAAAATCATCTTTATAATTTTGCTTCATCCAGTGAAATATGTTTGTAAATTTAGAGAAAACTCTTATGGAGCTGTGAAATTTAGAAACTTATAATAATGCTAAACAGAACCTTATTTTAAAATGATGGTATTTTGAGCCAAGAATGAGTTATTTGAGTTCACGGAATACATAGCATTTACCTTCGCTTGTTTGGCCAAGCCTTTTTAAATATTGTTTTATTTACTAAAAGTAGCCTTCAGAAAGTACAGTTTTGGTAGAGCACTTTGGTGCTGGTATGACTCAAATGTTAATATGTCTACAGAAACTACAAGCCGTAAGGATGCAGGAATTTCTCAGCACATTCAATAAGTATTTTTAAATGGATTACAGTCTGTAAATACATGCACGAACAAGGTGTGCCTTCTGCACTTAAATCCAACATGCTGTGGGTGAAGTAGCATCAGATTTAGAGTTGTTCTCTTCTGGTGAATTTAAATCTCTGCTTCTAGTTTTAATCCAGCTCTTTTCATAAAGTAGTTTTCGTACTTCCATCATTCCGGTGCAGTTTGTTGGTCTGGATGTATGCTGGGCATGTGGGTGCATCCTAGAGAAAAAGCAGTCTTGATGTGGTATTGGTTTTACTTGTTGCTTCAGCTTGAGCTCATGGTTTAGATAAGCCATCGCCAAACCCGCTGTGGAGGAGGATCTCCTTATTTCACAGCAATTAAAGATGCGCGCTTCTGCTTCACGACGGTTTCTGTGGGTGACTGGTGTCTGTGCCCAGCTTGCCACTGATGGGCTTGCATTGCTCACCCCTGTAGACCCAGCAGCATTTGCAGCCGGTGCTTGCCTGGTTGTACGCAGGAGCTTAGTTTGAACTTTGAAGAATAAACACAATGCTTATTGCTACTGAACAAGAAAGTAACTTTTATTCCTCTCCCCCTGGATATTTAAATGCTCTACTGAGTACCTTCAGCAAGCAGATTTTTTCAAAAAAGCTAACTGCTTTCTGCGCTGACTTCAAGACTGGACATGAGAAAAGCCTTTTGCTGTAAGGATCGGCACAGCTCCTGAGTTCTGCTTTCCATCAGCAAGGAAAAGGCAGTGGTAGCCGAATTAAAATGGGGTTTCTCTCTCTGGAAGGTAAGAACTTTCGTAGGGATGAAAAAAAGAGAGAGAAATGGGAACAGATGAAGAAGCCCTCGAAATAGGGGAAAAGTAAAAGGCAACAAGGTAGTGGCTGAACTGGGTGGTTTGACTTCCCGACGGATGAAGGAGTTGGTGAGGTTGCACCATGGCCCTCTGGCTGGGCTCCCTGCTGTGCCATGGGCTTGCCATGGGACTTCAGAAAAGATGTTCTGGTTGATTTCAGTGGGCCTAGAAACCTTGCTGAGGGGTTGAACTCGGCTTTTTGTGTCTCAACTCCACAGACAGAAAGGAGATAAACATGCCTCTCGAGTAAATGGGGCTGGTAAAAGACCTTTTCACAGATACATTGAACTGGATAATTGGAATTTACTTAAACAGAGATGAAAATTAGTGCTACAGATCTTGATGTACTTGATTAAAGTTTACCTATGCTTTTCAGGGTCGGTTCGACTAGCTAACGTGTGTTTTAAATGGATTTTGTCCTACATTAATAACAGTTTCATAAAGCTGCTAACGTACGCTTTGAGAAGAAGAAAAAAGTTGATCTCTGCCTGCCAAATATTACTACAAAGATATGATAACGAGAAAGTGAAAGGTGATAGAAGTGAGTGATAGCACATAAATGGGATGCTACTCTGGCTTGGAAGCAGGAAAACAAATGAAGACTATTTCATTATTTAAGGAACAATAAATGAAAAGTCTAGTTATAAAGTAAATTATGCACAGTAAAAGGAGAGACAAACAGAATAAAAAGAAAGTTGGGAAAGGGAAACAATGCATAAAGAAAGTAGAAGGTGGACAGGAAGGGATCAAAATGGCAGGGAATAGATTTAAAATTTCCATGGAGTTCTGAATTGGAAAATATTATCTGTATAAATCCGTATATTGCAGTGCTTGCATAACAACCTGTGTTTTCCTCAAACTGTGGAAGCCTGGCACAGTGTTCTCCTGGGGGGTCACTTCAAGTTCCTGCTTCATCCTTTGGATGCACAACCTCAGCTACTAGGGCATGTGTTTTTAAAGGTGGCACGCCTTAGTGACAGGCTGTCTTAAGAGGTATACTTTGTGGATGTTGATAGTTTTAATTGCGTTACCATTTTCTCTTCTGTCAAAGTTGCAGTGAAAGTCACCTCTTCCCCCAACAGAGCATAGCATTGATTTTAAAGGGAGCATTTTTTTGCAGTTTGCCAAAACTGGGTTACATAGTTTCGCAACTGAACTAACTAAAGATATTTTGTATGTAAAGATCGTGAGTATTCAGCATTTCATTAGAGTGCTTGAATGACTTGAGTATTTAATATGCTTGTACTGGGAGTCAGTGGGACACGTGAAAAGCATGTGAGGGTTGTTTCCCTCATCTAGATTACAAATGTGTATTGCTTTGGCAGAGTTTGCTTCATGCATAGTAGTTTTGTAATAATTCCAAAGTATACGTTTTTCTGTGCATGTGAATAATTTGCAGCAAAAGGGTGAAGCCTTTGGACATTCAAATGAATCTATGCCATTTGCTGTTGCATAGGTACTATAATGAAAAAGAAACAAAAGCACTGGGTGTGCGGTGTTCAGTTCGTGCAAGTACTCCACCTCCTTTAAGAACAGAGGCAAGTACTCCTTCCTCTTAGAAGAGGAACTACAACAAAAATTTTATATGATGTTGCTTGCTAGGTCATATGTGGTTAAGCAAGCAATGGTGGTTATGTATCTTACCGATGAAATTCCAGCTTATGAACATTAAAGCCAAAATAAGTTTAAGCTACCAGTGTTTTAATTCTTGGCTTTTTTTACCCATTTTTATTTTATGTTGGGTAATGAAAATTGACACAATCTATATGGACTTCCATTTAAATTATTTTAATTTTTAATTCTTCATGTAGCAGTATTTGTGTATTGTTTTCAGTACACTCTTACCTTGAAAAAAAAAACCCCACACCAAAAAACCTTTTCATACACTTCTAAAAACAGACTCTGTAATGCTTTTTTTAGTCTGAAATTTTATTTTGCAATGGTGATGTTTTGTTATACTTTTCCTCCATCTAGGCAAAGATGGTATTTGCCAAGAACAAAAATCTTGAATCAATATGTGCAAACGTAGGAGCTCCAGAAGAGGGAAAATAGTCAAAGAGAGGAGACTGTTTGCAGGACTGGCAATCAGTAAATCCAAGGGTCAAGTCTTTATAGCAAGTCTGGCTAGGGTTTGGTTTTTCTTTTTTCTATATATACTGCAAATGGTCTTTAAAATTTATCTTGATTCTTCTGTATTATTAAGCATAATTTATTGTTATTGATGTCAAAAGAGAGAATGACCCTTAGTTCTTTTCTCCTGAAATGAAGTTAACAGAGCACAACTGCCATTGCAACCTTCAAATGGTCTGATAGTGTTTCTAAACGTCCTTTTTGCCCTTGTTTTCAGCTTTGTTGACACCGAGTCATTGAGATGAGAATTGGTGACTTTTGAACAGTCTATTTTTAACCAAGTTTGTAACAGGGCATTACTGTTCGTGAATACGTGTCAGCCCCAATCTGCACAAGCACTAAAAGGGAAGGCACGTATCGGAGGAGAACTGCTTTTAAGTACTCACTTTTGGGTTTTGCTGTTGTCTGGGTGTGCCTGGTCCTGTTCTATAGATAAGAGCATCGATCTTCACTCTGTTGCTGCAAGGATATCTCCTCTTTTGTAAAGCTGAGAGATTCCAAACTGTTTCAGAGAAAATGGTCTACCTCACGTTATAAAATGAGATACGATGGGAAGTTGTTGTTTTTTAGGATCTTCAAACTTAAGAGTGAATCAACTCCCAATCCGTCAGATCGCAGTAGTTCTCAGACTTTCAGTTGTCACTTCTCACACACTGCAAATCACTGAAGCAGACCAATTTAAGTAGAGTAAGAACATCTCAACTTCGACTTAAAAGCAGCACATGGATGACAGCATGCAGTAAACGGGCAGTCCTTTCCCCCTAAGTACATATTGAGGCTGCAAAGCTGGGATGTCATGTCCCTACAGGCCAGATTTCTGACCCCGTTCTTGGTTTTAAGCAGGCCGTTGTGATTGAAGGGTTAATAATTTCTGTTAAGAAAATGTATTGGTCATTCTCTGTTTCCAGAATCTGTCACAGCTTTTGCCCTTTGACAGAAAATGTTGTATATGTATTCTGCTCATCATTTTCATCAATTACGTGGTATGCTTATTGGCAGCTCTCAGGCATAAGTACTTATTTTGCTAGAGTAGGAGATGACAGGATTTAGACATGTAAGAAACCTAAATCTTTGGCTCAGAAAAAAATTCCTGATGCATACAAATGGTATTTCAATAACTTTTGATCCAAAAACTTTTCTTGCAAGGCGACATGACTGTTCTTCTTGCCAGTCACGGCAGGTGCTCCATCTGTACAAATACTGCCTAATTTGAACCAGTCAAGCTTAACGTTTTTTTTCCCACTATCTGCCACATTTTCAACAAATTTTCTCAGTTCTTTAAACAAGTGTGAGGCAGCAGTGTGGAACAAAATGGACAGAGGCCAAGCAATTCCTTAATTATAGCAGATTTTTTTTAACACATTGAACAACAACAGTCAACTGTGCAGTGTCAGTAGCATTGCAACTTCCCTTGGTTGTGAGCAAAAAAAAAAAAAAATAAAAAAAATTTGCATGAATCTGTTAAAAATTGAATGCCTGCTGTTGTATTGTCTAATATCATCTCAGCCCTTCTCATTGTCATGCTGCATGAACAACTATGAACGTACCAGCGCTGTGCTGTTCTTTTGATCTGGTTTGCGCAGCAATAATTGATGTACCCTCTCGCATTCAGTCTTTGTTGTCTGAGAACGGCTCTTTCTCACAAGCTCGCCATAGGGATATTTGCTATTACACCTTTGCCACTGATTTCTGCTCACAAATGCGTATTTATCTTTTACATACAAAGAGCTGTCATGCTGGGGATCTTTCTTGATACGAAATCAGGCCGCAGGTCAGATCCAATAAAATGTATTTTGCATTAATTTCAGGATTAGTTTGTATAAAAATACCATTCCAGTTTGGACTTTCTGTGTGGCTGTATCGCCACGCCACAAACATACTTCTACAGACGCAATCCCTTCTCAGCCTTCCCTGAGAGAAACTCTTCATGCAGTGTCAGCTCCATGCACTGTCATCTTAGTATTTTTTTTTCCACTGTGGCATGCATGACTTGGCAAGCGGTGCTTTGGTGATAAGTAAATTGCTTTAAAAAGTTTATGGATGTTTGAGTTATCTGGGAAATCATTAGAAAAACATGAGGTGAATGAGGATGCTGCAGGTTGCATGGGTCCTTTCTTTTCCTCTGGCTGTGAAGTTGCAGAGCAGGTCAGCTCTGGGGTTTTTTGTGGGGTCCCCGAAGGGAGTCTTGTTGACTAGAGTTTCTGTGTCTTGGTTATTGTTTTAATGAAACATTTTTAATCATGTGGGCTAAAACTGCTAGTTATAAATTCTGGTTCTAGAAGCTGTAGAGTGCAGCTTTGAATCCTGAGTAATCACTTGGGCTTCTGCAAAGGGAGACTAAAATACTGTCAGGCTTGCAGAGTAGTGCTTTGTTAATGCAAAGCAGTGCGGGGCTAGGGGCTGACTCTGTGATCACTTCTGTGCTTCCATTCACTTGGCTACTCCAAGCAGCTTTCCCGGTTTTCTATGCGTCCATAGTTTCCCCAATTTTTTTTTTTTTAAGAATATTATCATTACCTTTCTTCTACAAAATATTTAAGGCAAGGGGTTAAAAAGACTGTTGAAATTAATAAATACCTGTGTTGTAGTAGAAATGACATTTTTGTGACTGCAGATGTGATGTGTGTATGCAGGAGCTAATGGAGGTCTAAAAGCATTCGGTCTCAGCCCTTCCAACGTTGTTGTTTCTTCATTTTGGACCAGTCGGTTGCAGGTAAAGAGCACTCACTAGGTAACTTTTTAGTGACTTAAATACCACATCTGACAGCGAAAGATTTAATTTCTAAGGATCAAGCTGTCAGGGAAGTGCACTTCACTATTGCCGTCTAGGAGAAAAAGCATGTTCATTTTTAATTACAGCTACTGAGCTTGTTGTGGTCAGTTGATATGAATAGAGGTAGGCTGGCTGTGGAGGTGGAAAGTTCATGGTGGTGAAAATTGGAGATTGGTGGGAGGTGGGCTTCTTGCTAACATTGACACTGTACTCGGGTGCACTGTTTTCACCCATATACCTGACTGTTCTTGGAATTACCTAGCGGCATCTTGGATAGAAGTGTTCCTCCTGGAAACGGTTCCCTTTTGGTCTGAGAAAGTAGCTATAAACTTTGTCGCTTCTCCAATACAACTTAGACTAGATGATTTTTTTTGACAATTTAATAATTTTACCTAAGCTGCCTCTGAAAATATTTTACACTTTAATTTTACTAGTCTTGACTATATTACTTCTTCAAAAGAATTTTTATAGTCCTTGCTAAATAAAGAATGAACCTGGAAGAAGGAAATTAAAAGCAAGTGCTCTGTGTCTTCATTTCCAAAAGAAATTCAATATAAAAATAAGTGTAATTATATTATCTTTTCATCATTTTCACACCAGAATGGGGAAAAAAAAAGCCCATCTGTGTAAACCTTTTGAAACCTGCTTCCTGTGCCATAGCCTGTACTTTTTCAGATTAGAGAGGAACACTGTATTCCTCAGATGCGATAAGGAGGATATTACTATTCAACGACTGCGATAACAAGCCAAGAAAACACTGGGCTGAAAGTCAGGTGCCCTGCTGCCCTGC
Organism: Egretta garzetta; assembly: GCF_000687185.1. Lineage (NCBI taxonomy): Eukaryota > Metazoa > Chordata > Aves > Pelecaniformes > Ardeidae > Egretta > Egretta garzetta. The sequence continues at coordinate 366,129 of NW_009259063.1, forward strand.
ACAGCGGCGGTGCTGGCATCTCCATGTCAGCCTTGTAGAGGGAAGTGGGCATTTGCAGGCTCCCCGAGAGCCTCGTCGCCGCAAGGGCAGGGTGCACCTACCACCGCATCAGACCACGGCTTTGGGGCACACCTCTTTCCTTCAGTGTCTCTGTGGGACATTGTAAAGTTCACCTTGCATCCTTACGCTGTGTTGTAGTTCTCCTTGCTGGTGGAAAGCCTTTGATTTTTCATCAGGGGTTTGACCCTGGGTTCATTTGAAAGGGGGAACTTGATTTCCTTGTCCATCCAGGAAAAAAAAAAAAGACTACCACCAAAACCCCAAACGAACCAAACAAAAGCATGGCCCGCCACCAGCAATAACTCATCAGATGTGATGGGGTCAGTGTTCCTCATATTGGGCTTGCATTTGCTGGGCTTGGGGGCAGCATGAGAGGGAAGTGCTTGTAAGGAGCTGGCAGGGACATAGCAGATAAAATCCCTGTGTAAGAAGGCTCATCTGAAGAGATGAAGGGCAGAAAGATCAGGACATGCTGAAACATTTCCTATAAGATTTGTACCTCTGGTGAGAGGTAAAAGATAAAAACATCCTGCTCGTGCTAAAGCATACCCTCTCTGAGCCTACAGCTACTTTCTTGGCAGCCCTGATGGAGGCATTTTCCTGGGCCCAGAGAAATCGGGCGTTTTGGGTGTGCACAGGACATGGTGATTTGTCAGGGCTGAGGCAGGGACAGTGGTACACAGGGCAAGTCATGGAGCTCCTGGTCATCCAGGGAAGCATCTCGGGCAGGAGCTCTGTCTCCGGGCATCTGTGCGAAGGGCTCACAGCTATCAGCAGTAATGGGCTTCCCTCAGAAGTCGTCATCTTAAAGAGTCTGTTCAACAGCTGGGCTTTTCTACAAAAGAGGAGTTCCTTAATAGAATGGGTGGCTGCTCCAGGGTGTAAGAGGAATGACAAGTTTTCAGTACCTGCTGCTGCCATACTTAGTTATGCTTATGGAGCTCTAAAATACTGCCATTTGAGTTTTTAACATGAACGTTGTCATTGTGAGTCAAGGATGTTTTTAATTGCCATGGTTTGCATAACGCCTTCAAGGTTGTGGTTCAGGACTTCAGGAGGTCTTTTCCAAAACCTTACTGAGAAAAAGTGCTCAATTCTTTTCCCTTAGTGAGTGGCATGGTTTAGGGGAGGGGAGGTAGGTGAGATTTCAATGTTCTCCGCAGTGGGGGAGTCCCATGTGGCATTTTGCAATGTGGATTTAAAATCTCTAACTTGCCAGCTGTTTCCTTTTTTTTTTTTTTTTTCCCCTCCCCCAGAACTTTTTAAAACCTTGTTCTATTTTCTTCTCTGAAACAAAGTGATGTTTAAAGAACAAAGTCCTTTAGAAATGTTGGCACAACAACGAAAACGAGTTTTAGAAGATAAGAGTCAGCTTAGGAGGTCTGAAATGGGAGGTGGTTAGGTCTTTCCTTTCTCAGGGGAAAATGGTCATTCTCAATAAGAAGGTAAGGTGTCCTCAAGTGATAGATTAGAAAAGTCTTCAAAAGACTTAAACAAGTGCAGCACCTCTGCATTTCCCAATCAAGGGTAGAGAAATGCCTTATTACAGCGTAGCAGTGCAGCGAGTTAATAAAAAGTAAACTTTCTGTAATTTCCCTTGCAAATATTTGGATACTAGTGAGAATGTTTAGAGTTGCTAAACTTTTTACTGTTTTCTCTGTATCTTACCGTCTCTCTTCCCTTTTCATTGCTGCTGGTCTTTGAAAGTTATGTTTTCCCCTCCCCTTAGAGGTGGCAGCTGCAGAGGACTCTTCCCATGGACCAACTTAATGCTAAGGGTTACATGGAGCAGGGCAGCCAAAGGACTTTCAGCGCAGGTACCCAGAGCTGGTCCTCCCATACCCCTGCTGGAGCTGATGGATGGGTCTGTTGGGGATGGAGCAGGATTCTTAAGAGGAGAAGGGAGTAACAGGAATGTGCGTGGGCTCAGATCTGAGATCAGGGTTATACAGAGGTGTTCCCATTAGTGATTAGGTTGGTATTTGTTTTGGAAACATCAGTGCTATAGGTTTGGGTTTTGGGGGTTTTTTTTTGCTTGAGAATCACTCACATTTAAGGACTCGAGGTAAACCTGCATAAATCTGAGCTTGCTGAAGTTGCTTTGATTAAGGTGGGTGCAAGCCATAGCAGATTTATGTCCATAATGTGCATGCTGTCTCAGTTTGTGATAGACTTATGCAAAACCATAATGAAAACACCTTAAGAATGGATATTATTCATACTGATTTGAACACAACATATGTCCAAATGGGAAGTGAGGCATTGTTCTTAACTTGCATGTATATAAATATATAAAAATACTTGAAATAACCATTTCTGGGACTTCAGTATTATCTATTGAATTCATATCTACTCTTGTCATCTGACAAGCTGCTAAAACAAGATTCTGCTCAAAATGATAGAAGTGACAGTCATACAATGCATTTCATTCTTACTGAGCCCTGTTATGTAGTTAGTTTGGGAGATTGAGATCTTGCTTCAGTCATTCCAAGGACAGTCCTTTGGAAAGGATTTGCAGAATTTGTAATTGTGCCCATAAATTCCCCACTCCCCTCTGCAAGTATGGTAAAATTTCTGTTGCAACCCTCCTGTTCTGTGTTGGGGAAAACAGCATTTCTGTCTTAATTTTTTGCTTGTTCCCTCTTTTTCAAACCCCAGTGGTTGTGTTGTGCTTGCGGTGAATTCCCGCTGCCACTGCCACAGACCACGCTTCCCTTGCTCTGCAGCGTCGCTATGTAGAATTGCTTCTGTGTTCTGTCAGCGTTTGACCCCTTGCAAGCTGACAGTGAATAGAAGAAATCATATATACGGAGACCCAAACTCTGCCCTTAGCTACGCTTGTGAAAACCTGTGGCATTATACAATTGGCTTGGAAAGACTTAAGAAATCCCGTGAGACCCACTCCACCAAAAGTCGCTCTGTAAATGTTAGACAGGGCTGTTGTTTTTGCGCTAGTACATTTTATTTTAAAGCTGTACCTGAACTGCAGTCTGTGATACTGTTTCATAACATTGAGATAGAGGGAATAGAGGGACAGGTTTGGAGTGCTGTGCTGTCAGTGGAGTTCACTACTAAAACTGCCTTAGCTGGGCACTGTGGCGTCTGTGCTGCGAGGCAGATGTGCTCTGTGGGCTTCCGATTCCTGGCAGCGTTCAAACCACTGGGTGTGATGTGACCGTCCTCCTCCATGGCCTCATCTCTTTTGGGAAGGAACTGGGCCCATCTGCTGGCAGGGCTGGGCAGCAGAGGTGCCCGGAGTCCTGGGCCCGTCTTGGTGGATGCTGGCCCTGCGGCACAGCGAGTCCCAGGCAGCAGAGGACATTGTCCTTCTTGGGCCAAGAAAACTGGGTTTAGATCTGACATGTTCCTGGTGCCATCCAGTACAGAGCAAGCTCAGGGCTGAGGACCGTAAAGGGAAGGTGCTCGCACCCCCTTGGTCTCCAGGCAGTGGGGTGAAGCTCTGGGGTCTGGCCCGTGGGGGGTGTAGCTGACTGCCCTGTTGTTTGTGACCATGAAACATAATGTACATGGAGATGTATGTCGCTGTATGGAAAGGCCCATATGACCTTTTTGTTTCACCTTTAATGCAGGACCATAGGAAATAATGTTCAGCCTACAGACAGATACTGTACTCACCACAGCATCTTTGACTCATGCCAATCTCTGCAAGTGTGGAGGATACTTCATGCAGCTGGTCCCCAAGTAACTGAAGAGCTGGAATAGCTGTGTAATTCTTCTCTAAAAAAGCGTTGCCCTGATAGACCTGAGCAGATTGAAGTTACACTCAAAAAGCCCTGCCTTGAGCCATTTGCTTTTCTTCTTGGTTTCTGTGTGCTGTGATCCTACTGAGACAAGAAAGCGAATTATAAGTGAGGAAGGGAAGCAGAAGGTATGATGAGATGTATTATACACACCTCCAGTACTGTCGTAAGACAATTTTGACTCCTTCTATTTTTTGGAATATTTTCAAAAAGAAGAGTTCTGTGTGTTTTTTTCCAGACTGAATAGAAACTTTGCCATTGCTTAATGTAGAAAGGGAGTCAGAAATATCACAATTAGATGTGAATTATTTACGTGTCCAATTTGCTGTTGTGAATGGAGGAGCAAGGATCTTAAAAGCTGTCAATTACTCTGAATTTTATTGTACTAACTGTGGGTCTAGCTGCAGCCCATGTAGGTTCTGGAGGGTAACCTAGTGCCGTGCAGTCTAAGGGCACTTGTGGGAGGGCAGAGGGAATGTGCCAAAACGCTCACTGCTGAACAAATGTTTTGTCACGTTACCGGAGAGGAGTGGTATTTTTCCTTCAAGGCCTGAAGATGAACAACATTACTTATGTTTCTTCTGGTATGTCCAGAACAGAAAAAAGAATAGAACAAAAGTAACGATTCTGTAGTACAGCATCTTCACATTTTTTATTCTGTGCTTCCTATATGCAAGGGATTTCCTAGCAAGAATAGAAACATCTGCAATAACAACAACTATTTATGTTACTCTTTTGCAATCAGCATGTAGTCTGAAATAATTACAATGAATACACCCTCTGCTCCAAACACTCACAACTTGCATTTATTTCAGGCTTCTTTGCCTCAGAAGTCTGAGAACATAATCCCTCATTCTGCTCTGCTTCATCTCCTTTGCATGAATTTATCCAACAGTACCTTTTGTGAGCTTCATTAACAGTGGTCATGCCATAATAAGTTACATAAATTGAGAAGTTTTTCATTAAGTAAGTTAACAAAAAAAAAAAAAATCCAAAGCATAATAAATTTAATTAGGTAACATTTTCCTGTAATAAATTTGCACACGAGGTGTGTAATGAAGTAGGCCAGGGCAAAATCTATAATCTGAAGTTTTTTAGCCTTCGTAGCTTTACTAATTTAATCTGCAAAAAGATTTTTCTTTTTTTTTTGAATAGTTTAAAAAAAAGTGTCAAACATACCTTGTTGTGCAAGGGATTATGCAAATTTAGCAGAAAACCAGTAGTTACTGGCAAAGACATGGCTAAGAGTCTGTCTGACCCTGTGAAGACACATCTTCCAGCCTTTCCTCCACTGTTTCTTTTAGAGCTGCTTGCCCAAGCCAGGGCTGTTTTCTCCAACCTGGCAGTGGCCTTTCAGCTCAATTAATTTGTTTGGCGCTGGGAAGAATTTGCCAGTATTTCGGTCGAATTGGCCAACGTATATAGTATAAAGAGCACGTTCCGAGGCGAGTCTCTATGCCAGTGCTGCGTGCATTTAGCTGGGCTGCTTGCCCAGGCATGTGGGAAGGAAAAGTAAGATCAGCCTTGCCCCACGTGTGCAATGCCATGGAGCGACTCCACCAGTCTGCTTAGGGACATGGTTTAGTGGTGGATGGCAGGGTTAGGTTAATGGTTGGACTTGATGATCTTGGAGGTCTTTTCCAACCTAAATGATTCTATGATTCTAGGTGTCCTCAGCAGCTACCGGCATCTGCCTTTGCTTTCTCTTTCCTGAACTTGCATCCAGAAATCAGAAGATTGCTATACCATCCTCCGCCTCCTGACCCCTGACATGGCCCGGGGAGGCTGCTTTCATTTAGGCAATGTTCCCATCTAAGGGATTTGATCCAAAAAGGAGAGATGTGGTTTTCCTTTATGTCCAGGATATGCAGCTTCATGGCAGTGAATGGTGCCCTGATTTTCGATGATGAGACCACGCAGGGATTGAACAAAAAACAGTGGGAGATAACACAGAAAGGGATTCTTTAAAGTTATGAATATTGGCTTGTGTTTTTCCCAGACACCTCTGCAGAGTCAGAGCGAGCAGTGCAAAGGGAGCAGGCTGGTACATTACATTCTCTGTTTTGATTTGGTGGTGCACAGAGTCAGAATAACGTTTTGTAATTGTCTTTCACAAGTGCAAATGGCTATGTATTGAAGGCTATGAAAAATAATTACCAGTATTTGTATCTCTGTGAAGCATCCTTTCCTTTTGATATTTTAATTTAGGGCTGATTTAGAGAGGCAAGATTGATGTCAGCAGCAACACTTCGAGTTGGGTTTCTGATTTTTGGGGTCTGCTCCCATTATTCTATGCACCATCAAACTCTGAAACTAGGGAATTTGTCTTTTGGACATTCTGTAGAAAAATGTAGCACCGGGTCATTTGATTTGTATATACATACTGTTGGGGATGCAGGGTGAGAAAAAGATGTATGATGAGGGAGGTAAGGGAAGGACAGGTGCTGGGTCATATTGTGACAGTACTGCCTGTGGTGGCATTGATAGTGGTGTGTCTCCATGCCCTCCCTGTCAGCTGTCCCCTCACCTTGGGTCACTGCAGGGGCACCTCAGCAGAAAAAAAGGGTCTGTTGCATTCTAATACCACCTCTGCCGATAATTCTTCTCGTTTCTGCAAGTTATATGTAATATATAACCAGGTGAGGTCTGTTGTGAAGACGATACGGCTACTTATCTGAGGTGGTGTATAACTCCTAGAATTCACCAGAAAGGTGACAAACCCATGAGCAGGTGGTTCTCTTACAGTTCTCCAACCCACGGACTACAGTTAACTGTCCACCAGAAGACACTGTAAGGCATTTCAGTATATCCAGATATCCTCTCTCTCTCTGTCCCTGCCTTTTTACACTGAAAGAGAAGCAGCTGTAATTCTAGAGAAGGTAAGAGGGCATAAAGTTTATATAGCAGAAGCATACCTATTTTACAGAAAATGCCCATTTTAGGGACCAAATGCTCCCAAGTTTTAGGGACCTACCTGAACAGTTGCCAGACAGAACTTGTAAAGTTGTAGAGTACTGCACAGAAATTGTTGCTGTACCCCTTTGCAGAATTTTGGCTAAGTTGTGGCATGCATGATAGTGTGGTGCTAAAGAACAGGGACACACAGGTCCAGAGAGCAAAACCAAGGTGAAAGGGAAGAATTAATGGGAAAACAAGGGTAGGGGAAAAAGTAATGCACAGAAAAATTGGGGGGAAATTAGTCAAGAAAAGATAGGCATTAAAATGCAAAGTGTTGGCTGCGAAAAACAGCTCACTAGTAGTCAGTTGCTAGGATGAGAACGTAGTACCTTCAACAGGACACTCAAGCAGACCTTCCCCTTAAGGTTTGGGAATCTCCCCTGTGAAGGGTTTTGGGGTGAGTGGGAAGGAACTCTCCCTCTTAAAGGGATATGAATTAGATGGCTGAGGCAGAGAAATTTTTTAATTGTTTGTGGAAAAGAAAGTACTAGAAATTAAGATCTTGATGACAGGAATGTGTCAAATTAATGCATTATGTATTTTTGGAATTATACAATGTGTCATAAGCCAATTTCATTCCAGGGGAAATGTGACATCTTCTCCCTTGCGAGTGAGGTTTTCAACGGGCTGAAGAGCAAGGAACATGTAAAGCAAAAAGAGAAGTTGTCAAATGGAGGAGAAAGGCATAGACTGTGTTATTTAAACTGTATAAATCAGTGGTGGTGTATCCTACCTCGCAACCTCTTCTGATAGCTCTGTCTGTTTAGGCTGTTAGATCTGTTTTCCATTTTCAGTCCGTTTCAGGGCAGTAGATTTTACCTTGACCTGTAAAGCCAGTCATATCCTTTTACACAGCAGTGACTTCCCAGCGAGCAGAAACATAAATCTACGCTGTTGCTGTGAGGTACATGCTGTGCCTCACAGCAGATCTGGTTTTTTACTCACAAGAATATGTGCAAGAGGATTTTGCTGGGCTGCTGAAAAAAATTTGAGCTGCAGTTTTACACACTGGTTTTTTGTTTCTTCTGCTTCTGGAATCTGAATAGTTTGGAAAGGAAATGTAGCGTTAACATCTGCAATCTGAAATGGTCTTCCTTTTCAGAAAAATACTGTTTCTGGCATTCCCTTTGGGAAAGAGAGGATCTGTCCTTTCCAAGACATTCAGTATAGGTATGAAAATATTGAAAGAGCTGACAATTAATAATTACTATTCACTGTTGCAGCTTAGCTTCTAGTACAGCGAACATATTTTTTGGAGTAGAATTAAATCCAAGTCTCTCCAGGGGCTATTGGTATTTTGCTAATGCTAAATCAAAGTGTGCCATGTGCTGTGCGCTAGGGGTGGTCAGTAGTGGCTTGACAGAATTTAATTGTGTGTGTGGCGGGGGTGCTCTGGGTCACTGCGTGGTAGGTGTGACACAGCCGCAATCTGGTGGGAAAGCAATCACGTTTCCATGAGCAGGAAGGAGACATCCCCTAGTTGCTTTCCATCCTGCCCGCTGGTGAGGTGGTCCAGCTCCTGGAGCAGGCCTCCTGCGCAGCCAGTTTTTGTTCCTTCTGCTTATCACCTATCCCTTTGCTTTTTCTGCTCCCGAGCTGTAAATACTTAAAATGAGAGATAAGTTAATTAGAAGCCACGAAACAGAGATGGAAGCTGAGCTACCTTAAAAAAATCAGTAAGTGAAAAAGTAGGTCCAGACTGGAGAAGAAGGGAAGTAGTCTTTATAAGTCATCAAAATTATCTTCCTGTTAGGCTGTTGAAGCATAGATTTGGAGGTATGAATACAAAAATTTAGTAGTATTCCTTCTTTGGGACATGCTGGTGTATGTTGGAAGTCCCTAATTGGCATGTCATCCTTTACTGCCCCATTTTGAGCACTCTTCCTCTTAATATATCTTCAGTATTATTTTCCTTGATGAGGTCCTCACCTTTCTCAGCCATATGCTCTGAGCACGTTCACCCTGCCCAGGCTGGCACAGTCAGGACACAGCATGTTGCACCATGTCTGGGCTAAAATAAAGTGTTAGTAGTAAGAGAACCATGGAAATTAAACCTGTGGATCTTCCACCTGAGTCAGCAGAGTCGCCAGGCAGGGAAGTTTCATAGAATCATAGAATCATTTAGGTTGAAAAGACCTTTAAGACCATCAAGTCCAACCATTAACCTAACCCTGCCATTCCACCCCTAAAACATGTCCCGAAGCACCGCATCTACCCGTCTTTTAAATACCTCCAGTAATGGGGACTCGACCTCTTCCTTGGGCAGCCTGTTCCAGTGCTTGACAACCCTTTCGTTGATGAAATTTTTCCTAATGTCCAATCTAAACCTCCCCTGGCACAACTTGAGGCCATTTCCTCTTGTCCTATCACTTGTTATTTGGGAGAAGAGACCAACATCTACCTCACTACAACCTCCTTTCAGGCAGTTGTAGAAAGTAATAAGGTCTCCCCCCAGCCTCCTTTTCTCCAGGCTAAACAACCCCCGTTCCCTCAGCCGCTCCTCATAAGACTTGTGGTCCAGACCCCACAGCAGCTGTGTTGCTCTCCTCTGGAGATGTTCCAGCAACACAACGTCTTTTCTGTAGGGAATGGCCCAAAACTGAACACAGTATTTGAGATGTGGCCTCACCAGGGCACAATCACTTCCCTTCCCCTGCTGGCCACACTATTTCTGATAGAAGCCAGGATGCTGTTGGCCTTCTTGGCCAACTGGGCAAACCTTCGGTTTCCTGAAGAGCCAAGCTGAAGGCCCTATTCCCAGGTTCTCCTGCTTCCCACTCTCTTTCCATCTCTCACTGAGGGCTGAGCTCACGCAGGCAACCGTGCACTGGCTGTGGACAGGGTTCACAGGAGAGCGATTACTGTGATCCCTGTAGCGTGCAGTAACTGAAGGGGTAATTCATGGGATGCAGTGCTCAGTGAGATATAGACGCAGGTGAAGGTTTTGGGGGAGAAATTCCCCTGATGTGTACCGCTCCCGCAGCAGTCCTCAGTGTCAGGTATGCTGCCTCGGGGCAGGGAAGGAGCAGGAGCTGTGGTCGCCACTCGGTGCAGGTGCTGCGGCTGGTTGGGTGGTGGCAGGGCAGAAGAGTTCTGGAGGAGAGCAAAACATCTGAAAATACACGGAGCTAGGATGATGTTTGGGAGTTACTATGTAGAATGGTGGCGTTTTGTTAATTTATTTAGTAATTTGTGGTGGCAGTAGCTGAATATTGAACAGCTTAAATCCAAGCAACTGGCATTTCATGCTTTGGTGAAGAGAGAGTGGGTGAGTGAAATAGTAGGGGTAAATTGTGAATAGGAGTGAAACCAATATGTGCAGCTTTCTCTGAACCTGCCCACCTCTTTCTTTGTGTAATGTTGAGCAGCTGGGGCCCTGCTATCTCAGCTTATCATCAGTAATCAGGCTCTAGATCTCCAGGGACATGTTTTGCTTTCAGTTGCTTTGGTAGAAATCTAAACTTATTACCTAGATTATTTGCATTCAGACCAGCAAAACCGCAAACAGAATTTGAGCCTTTTTTGTCAGCTTGGTCGGTGGGAAGTGCTCTCATTTTAGGAGAGCCTGCTCCTTGTTTAGTCAAAGAGGGAACTGCTTGAATACAAAATGAGAGAGTATTTGCACTGTTGTCTTTTTCTTTCCTTCGGTGGGGAAGAGTGTACTAATCTTAGTAGGGGTAAAACTAATGGAGTTCACTATAAATTAACTAGAAGTACTTCGTTTATTAAAAGACGACACTTTCCTAATCCATAATATTTATGCCAACCTGTAAGAACATAGGGCACAAGACTTGACCAAGTTAGTTACAGGGGTGTATGCTGCTGTAATTGAATTCCTTCAGCTGTTTCAAATGTTTTTCAGGGAGATTCATCTCCCCCTTGAATTCCATGGAGTTTTTCTTTAAGTGGCCTACTGGATTGCCTATATGCTTCTTAATGCTAGGCTAGGTAGGTATGTTTATGAGTTGCCATCCTAGACACTCCAGAGGTGTAATTTAGAAACTAGTGTTTCATTTATTGCTGTGCTTACCTTGGTCTGAATCCATGATTTTGTCCGTTGTTCAGCTTGCAGACTGATGACTCATTCCTTCGCTTCACCGGATAGCTGCACGTGATCTTATCCCATTCTTACATGAGCTTTGGTAGTGAGCTAACAAGAAATGTTTACAGCATTGAGGGTGAATCGCAATTCCACAGAGAAATTTATTTTCACAAAAAAAAAAAAAAAAGAAAAAGGAAAAAAAAAAAAGCGTTGTTGTAACTAAACCAGTTTTTTTTAATAATTTGTCTGTTTTATTATGCCTCCCTTGGGCCTCACAGTATATGCAAAGGATGTAGGAAGATGCTCTCTATGCCTTTTTAGCATGCATGGGAAAAGTCGGGGTGTGCAGAAGAGAGTGGTGTTTCCATTCAGGAGCAGGGTGTAGCAAAACCACCAGAGACATCCATCTCAGCCTGTGGAAGTCCATGTAAAGAAAGAAATCCTAGTGGGATGTCCACTGTATTTGCAGAAGGCTTCTGTAGAAGAGCAGCTTCCTCCATGCTATGTCCCCACATGCCTTAGCAGCATCCTGTAGGTGTGAATGCCTGTCTCTGCAGAGCAGGATATGCAGAAGATGAGAAGACGAGTGGTGGAGGGAGGCATGGTGACTAACTCTCTGTTCCTGGAATTGCACCCTCAGCTCAGAGGACAGCATTAAGTGTGTCCCAGATAGGCTCCTCACGCTGCATCATTACTGGGGATTAAGCCATTTTCCCCATGGATCATGTACTCGGCAGAAAGCTCTGCAGGAGGGGGTAGTGTGCCTCCAGATTTAAACATACGCCGAAATCAGCACTTGCATAATAGATTAGTTCTTTATTATCCTCCATTTTCTTCTGTTCTTTGACACGGGTTTCAGATACTGCACATGTTGATTTTCTCCTCATGCCATGTGGTCCTAACACATGGTGAAGGAAGGCCATTCAGACTTGAATTATTTCATGTCCCAGAATCTGTCAGTTTTCCAATGTCACTTTTTTTTTTTTCTTCCTGGTATCTCTTCTGGTATTTTTATATAATTTTTAAAAAATAGGGCATTCAGTTTAGATTTTTACCTTAAAACTGGTTGTTTCTATGTGTACTAAAAGACATATTAATGAACTGCAACTGAAAGAATTACCAGGGTATAATTTTTCCCTTCTTTTTGTGGTGTGGGGAATTGGCTTATATTAATCTTTCTGCTTTGCCAGATCTGTGAAAACCACAAGGTTTAATTTCTCTAGGTAATTCTAACTTGTCATTTTTCAAGTTTTTATCTGCTGGCTTTGGTAAGGGGGAAATTTGCAGTAAAGACTTGTCACAGAATTTGAAGAGTACATTTATGCTTAGGGTAAAGGTCTCAGCTTATTTAGGTAAAGGTCTCAGCCAGCACTCTTGCTGATGGTATCCTTTTGAATAAACCTGGATTATTGTATTGTGCAGAGTGCAACAACCAAGTGATACCAGGCAATATTTTTGTTGTTACCTGCTAACAAGTGATGCCCTTATGGTAATTAAAGGCAGAATAAAGAGTTTACACTGGGCACACTCAACCTGTCTTCCAAGTGCTGTATTCATCCCCCTTCCCTGCTAGCCACCTGGGACCTGTCTTCACCTAGTAAAGACTTCTTTTGGCCATTTGCAGCGTCTGCATGACCACAGCCCGCAAAACCTTTCTTCAGCCTGGCTGCCAAGCCATGTTTGCACAAGTTAGAAGCTGGGTGGTGAGGGCCAGAACTGGGGTTTCTCTAAGGTTGGTTTATTAGTTTCCTTCAGAACACTGGCAAACCAGCCTTCCATCCTGCTGCGTGTTGGAGCACTTATAAGCATGTCCCTTCTCTGTTTTATTTAATAGTCTGGCTGCTGTTGGGCTTTTGCAACTGTGCAGTCGGTTGGATTCTTGTGTACCAGATTCTGCGAAAAATTTTTGGCCAGTGGTGACTGGTATGGAAGAGGAGCGTGGACTAATTCTGCTTAACAGCTTGTGCAAAATATATGTAGGAGTGTAAGGAAGAAACTGTCACTACTGAATCTCAGAAGAAGTAAATGTAAGAAAAATGTTTAGAATTTAGAGAGGAAGGAGAAAATGGTGTGCAGGGATTGAACGTGAAGCATTAAGACCCCATTCAAAAAGAGAAGCCATTCAAATGCTGTTTGGGAAATTGGTAGTTTTCAGAGAGCAACTTCTGTTTTATCTTGCTACTGATTAGCAAGTCTGTACGTTTTTGGTGTGTCTCATAGTTCTATCGCATGCCATTACAGCTTGCTGACTCAGGTTAGAGAAATTTGTTTCTGTGGAGGATGAGTATCCTCACAGGACGTGCACAAAGACGTTGGCTGATTATATTCCTCACCTTTCTGAGAGAGCTAAAATGTTCATTACAAACAACTTGTAAAAAGCAAACAGCATTTCATCAATAGTGTTAGGTGAACACAAGCTTCTCATGCCATTTAATATGAAGCAGACCAAAAAAAGCATGGTAGCTTACAAGCAACAGCTACATCAAGGCTTTGAAAAAAACATGGATTTAGCTTCTATCAATATAGCAAAATATTTACTTAAATGAGTGTGACTTCCATTTGGTATTGTAAGGGAAAATATTTTTACACTTCATTTCTTTACCATAGTGTTGAGTCTTGCTTACTTTATGTAGTCATGCATGAATACACTGAATTAAGTAGTATTTTTATGAGTTATCTGGACATTTGAATTTCTTATGCATGGACCTATGAATTAAAGAATGCTACTTGAAAAAATGGTTTCAGATGAGATTGAATTAAAAGATCAGCATAACTCATTATTAGCTTCTTTACATAGAGATGTTAAGTGTATTTTTTTTCCTTAACATATGTACATATATTCCCTCTATTTTTGTAGCTTTCCAGTATTGTTTCCTCTAGGGTTCTTGTCTGCATTCATTTTTGTGTATACCATTTTTTCATGGATCAAATTATATGAAATGAAGATACTGCAAGTGAAATAAACAGAGAAATAAGTTAACATGTAGAAACACAGAAAGCTTTTCTAGGAAATGGCTTCTTAAGTGGGTTATTCCAATTCATAAAATTAATAAGGCTAACCAGAAAAGACAGAACATTTTTGTGGAGAAGGGTGAAAGACATATTAACAGAAAGTTGTGAACCCCCCCAGGGAAAATATACAAGCTTTTAAAATAATCTAGCTTTATGACCAGAAAGAACTGGAAAAAAAAAAATTGATTCCTTGCCACCAGCCCTTTCCCACCATAAGAAAAGCCATAAGCAGGCAGTGAGTAAGCAGTGGTTGCCAGCACTCAGAGGTAACGACTGTGGGCCAGTATGTGGTGGGCTGCCTTTTTTAGGCTTGGTGCCTAAGGAAACTTCTCTTCAGCATAAAACAGAAATAGAAATTAAACTGGTTGCCTTGAAATGTTAAACCAAATTGTTTAGGGCATTTAAAAGGAATTTGTCCTTGAATTTTAAAGATATTTTTTGTTACTGTGAACCTGAAAATTGAGATGGTACTTTTTTTTCCCAAGGCATGAACTACACAGTCCCATGATGTAGCTCCTTTGCTTACATGTGGAGATTATCTCCACAGTTGACTCCCTCAGTGGCTTTGGAAGAAAGCTGGCCAGCAGCAGTGCTTCCCTTCTCACCTGTGGATCATCTGGACATGTAGAAGGATGGAGCTGAGGTGGTATGCCTTGCTTCTCCAGCAACTTGCAGTGCTTGAACTTGCCTTCAGTCTGGCCTCCTGGGAGCCTCTGGGATTGCTAGGTTAAGTAAATATCTCCTGGTATCGGTGAAACTTTCTGTCAGGCTGAAAACAATTGTGTTGGCTCTGCTGGAAGATAGCAAGAAAAAGCCACAGAGAATCCCTGAGTGAAAGCGGTCACAAGATACCAAGCAAACCTGGAGGCTCTCGGTTTGGCACGCTGAAGCCGATAGGATAAAATCCTTTTTTCCTTTAAAGGCTACAGAACCCAACAGGAGGCTTCAGGGAAAACCTTGGTGGGCTGTTCCTGCAGAGTTCTTCTTTTTCCCTTGACACACATTGCATCTATTTCTGTAGAGGGATGGGAATTGGCCTCAAATTTTTCAAAACAGGACTGTAAATGAAGGATGGAAAAATGTATTTCCTATTACAATCCATTTGACTGACTTCTTAAAATTAATAACAAACGTGGAATTTTAGAAAGCATGTTCTACCATGGCTCAGTTCAGCTCCTCCTGAAATCATTGGGACAGTTTACAAGATACTTAAGTACAGACAAAGTTCAGTGGGTTTGTTTTGTTTTGTTTTTAAGCCTTCTAGCTACACTTCATGGGATTTTGTTCTGTAATTTGGGTGCAGAAAACAGAATGAAAACTTGCCCTTGTTTTCTGGCTAGCTTGAGTGCCATTTTGGTGCCAAAATAATTTTTTAAAAGGGCTTAAACTTTTTTCTTTCCTCTTTTTTTAAGGGCAGTGTTCTTAAAACAGCTTGTGTGAAAGTAGGTACCCAAGTCACCGTTTGATGTATTGAAATCAGTTAATCCCTTAATTGGTTCTTTAGGTACTTAGGAATTTATTTACCAAAAGTTTGTCCATGTGTGACTTGCTGTCATTTGAAAATCCTCTCCTTTCAAGAGTTTACAAGTAAGTTTATGCATATTTATTGGGCATATTATCATGCTGTCTATTCAGTAATTCATTTTGTTGACTGCAGTTCAGTGACATAAATGAATAAATATTTGCAGATTTGGTCCTTTGCTTTTAGATGTTGGTATAAGTTAAAAGGGAAGAGCACTATTTTGATTTAGAGTATGTCACAGATCAATACAGTAATTGTGTAGCTTCAATGTTTGTTTGCTAATCTAGCCATTTCTCAGGAAGCACTGTTGTTGTGGAAAGCAGCATAATTTTAATTAATGTTTTACACTATGTGCCTTACAATTAGTACTTTAAAAATAGAACATCTGTAGTTGGACTTGTTTACCCACCCTAGTCAAAGTGGAAACTGTGCTCAGAGGTAAGATGTTTCATGAACCCTGGCTTAGTGATGGCAAACATCTACAAACAAATTCTGGTTTTGGGGTATGTGTTTGTAACTCCCTGTGGCAAGTGAAGCACCCCACGAAGTCTCTTCTTTACAGACAACACAGATTGTACAACCATGTGTAACATAAAGAGGAAATAAAAATGTGCTTCAGTAAGACGTAAATGTTGTGCTGCAAGGCCTAGAATTATTGCTGTCTTAAATTGTACTGCTTTTGCTTATTTTTTCTTGAATTGTAGTTCTTGCAGATGTTTTGTTTAACCTGCTTGGAAGTAATCACAGAATGGCTGAGGCTGGGAGGCACCTCTGGAGGTTGCTTAGTCCAAGTCCCCTGCTCAAAGCAGGTTGATCAGGGCCTTGTCCAGCAGGCTTTTGAGCATCTTCAAGGATGGAGATGCCACAACATCTTTGGGCAACCTGTTCCAGGTTTGACCAACCTCACAATTTAAAAAAAAAAATATTATTTTCTTATGTTCAGATGGAATTCCTTGCATTTTAATTTGTGCCCATCGCCTCTTATCCTTTTGCTGGGCACCACTGGGAAGAGTCTGGTTCTGTCTTTGTTATTCCTCCCAATCAGGTATGAACCTCACTGTTCACTTATTTAGTCTGTACTTCATCAGTCTGTCAATGAGGATGTTATGGGAGACAGCATCAAAAGCTTTGCTAAAGTCAAGATAAATAACATCCACTTCTCTCTCATCTCAGTGAGATGAGCCAGGCAGAAAGCTATCAGGTTGTTCAGATGTGATTTCTGCCTTCATAAATCCATGCTGACTACTTCCAATCACCTTCTTTTACTCCATACATTAAGGAAATTGCTCTCAGATTTATTTGCTCATCATCTCCCCAGGGCTGGAGGTGAGGCTGACCTGCCTGTAGATTACTGGATCCTCCTTCTAGAAAATAGGATTTTGCTTTCTTGCAGTCCTCAAGAACCTCCTCTGATCCCCATGACCTTTCAAAGATAGTTGACAGTGGCCTTCTGTTAACATCAGCCAGCTCCCTCATCACCCATGGATGCAACCTCTCAAGACCCAAGGGCTTGTGCGTGTCCAGTTTGTTTAAATGTTGCTTAACTTGCCCCCCTCTGCTGAGGGCAAGTCTTCATTGCTCCAGGCTTTCTCACTGGTCACAGGGGCCTGGGATTTCTGAGAACAGAATTTTCAAGAAATAGCTTTTAAATTTACTGCCTTTTTTCTGGTACTAGTCTGTCCCTCTAGCTATCAGAGATACAGTTAATGTGCTTTAAATGCAAACCACTTCTTTGCAGAATTTGTGTCTTACATTTCAAGTTTGTTGATGGACCTGTTTTTAAAGCTAAACTATTAATGTTTCCATGATTACACTGAAAAAGAAAAATCCTAGTGCACAAAGGAGTATGAATCTACCAAAACGTGGATTCTTTTGATTTGTGCTTCTCTCATTTGTTGGCCTGGCTGAGTGCTGGCTGCGCAGGGGTGTGTAACAGGAGTGACTACAGGCAGTGCAGGGATTTCAGAGATGGTTTTAATGTGTCAGAACAACAAGGTGGATTAGTCTGCAGTCACGTTCACATTGCCATAGAGAGCTGTCATCTGTGCCTGAGCAAGGTTGTTTTAAGCTTGCATGGGTGTAACAGTCCCAATTTACAAGCGTTTCTGTGCAGTCGTCAAATGGGGAAAAGGAGGGAAGAAAAAAAGCAAAGATGCTGTTTCCAGCTCAGCTCCTGAGCTCAACAGGACCAGGGCACAGATGCAGCTGTTGGTGGGAGGCAGGTTTCTGGTTCCCGGCTCCTTCCCAGCACCAAGCCCAGCAGCAGCTTGGGAATCCCACCACTTACAGGGGTGCCAAGCACGGGTCATCCCTCTCCTGGTGAGTATGTGCTGCCAGTGGGGAGCGTAGGTTAGCCCTGTCCTCCAAAGGGAAATTGGACATCCCACTGAGTGGAGCCAGAGCTGAGCAGCCACCCATCTTTGGCAGTGTTCATCTACTCTTCTGGCATGGCTCCGCCAGCTTTAAGTTACTAATAACGTTTTAAAAGCCTTTCAGTTTCTTAGGGTTCCTTAAACAGCCAGTGGCTCTTGGCAGGTTGCGCGGCGGTGAGGACTCAGCCTAGCGTCATGTGAAGGTCTGCCAGGGTCACTCCTCATCTGGCACGCAAGCGAGAATGGCCCTGGGTCGGAACCGGGGCACTGCCTCAGAACTAGCGGGAGACTGTGGATATTGCAGTAATTATTCCCAAGAGTAGCTCTGCCATCTTTTGGGCTGCTTTCTGCTGGCACTGTTACACAAAAAAGGTCGTCTATTTTCCTCAGCGTGCCTTCTGTTGTTGACGTGTCTTGTTAAGTCAGGGTTGCAATGTGTGGTTCTTGTTCATGGTGGACCCTTCATGATGTACCCCATATTAGGTGTGTCATTTTACAGATACATCATATAATCTCACCACAACCATCTGAGCTTCTGCTGCAGAGCATCACTAAGATCCTGAGTGCCAGCTCCACCAAACATGGAATCATAGAATTGTTTAGGTTGGAAAAGACCTTTAAGATCATCAAGTCCAACCATTAACCTAACCCTTGCGTCCCACCATTAAACCATCTCCCTAAGCAGCTCATCTACCCATCTTTTAAATACCTCCAGGGATGGGGACTCAACCACTTCCTTGGGCAGCCTGTTCCAAAGCTTGACAACCCTTTATTTTTCCTGATGTCTAACCTAAGCAGCATCCAATGGGCTTGCTTTGTTCACCTCTTCTTAAGGGGCTGTAACCATTAGTGCACTGAAGAAGCACCTTCTCTTTGGTTTGAAGAGAGCTGACTGAAAGTTCTGGGTGGAAGAAATACTGAAGAAAAAATATAATCTTTTTAGTAATACAGAAAAATGCCAATGTTATTTCAATTTTGTATTTTGATTGGAATTTTTCATATACTATAATGTTTTATACAAATTGTTTTCTCTTTCTGGGGTTTTAAAAATGTTTTTTACAGTTTTTAAAAAGTCGCATTTTATAAAAATGATGTTCATAAAATTCAGTAAGAAAACATGTGTGTTCCAATAACATTAAAAAATCCATTAAAGTGTCAATAATACCTTTGATAAAAAAGCTATGAAAACTGCAGCAGAAATAAGAAATGACTTAACTGAAAGAATGCCACTGTAAAGGGAAAGACATGAAATGATTTTTTTTCTCTCTTCATCCACCATCAAGTTTTGAGCCATATGCACATTTTAATGAGTAAAGGTAGAATGTAGAATTTTGCCTGGGGAATATTGTAATAACTTTAAATAAAATAATTATTAGCATGTTATATATAGGCTGTTTTTTCTCTGATCTTACTACTAACATTGATTCTAAGAGAAGGCTAGTATTTCTTTTGTTATAAATAAATGCTTGTCATATTAAGGCAGCTGTTAAAATCACTGATAGAGAACTAATCACTCATTCTTAATGAAGGTGTTTGTGCAACCACAGAAGTAACTTTGTAGTATGAAATGATGGTCCAGTGGGTTAATATTGTAGATGAAACTGTAAGACACCTCCAGGGCTGACGGTTGACTTTCCTGCTTCTCCCTATTTGCAGGGGTGTTTGCATCTGCCGAAGTACATTTCAGTGTTCCAACTTCAAAGAATTTTAGAACGGTTATTCACAAGATGACAGGGGTTTTTTTGGTGGAAGGAGAAAGGAGAAGTTATATATCCCAATGAAAAGGAAAGCAGGTGAAGTGACTGTCATAATAGCTTTTTATCACTTGTTGAGTAACTATGTGCTCACCAGCACGCAGTCCCCCAGCTTGCCATCGCACAACCTGCTGTGGCCACTAGCACACACTCTCCGCATCCCCTGTGGAGGCTGTGAAAGTCAGGAGACTGCCTCGATTTACTACTTTATGCTCATTGCAGGCACGAGGCTGAAGTCTGCAGCAGCCCCCGTTGATGAGGGCACGTGTCCACAACGGTGACAGTTTGGCGGGGGGACTATCAATGCCACGGCTGCGAGCGTCTCCCTTCTGTGCTCTAGGGAGATGCTTCTGAGCAGAGAGCACCACGAGCATCACAGTGGTGCAGCAACATGTGGCTATTGCCATGTGAATGCTGGCTTCTTTCAAATCCATCTCATCTATCATGGATCAGCTTTAAAATCGGTTGACAGCACTGCATTGACTGAGGTTTGACACTGGGCTGTTCTTCAGGCCAGTAAAGGTTGCAAGGGTTGAATTGCAGGTTTGCAAGGGTGGGCTCTTCTTTGCATCTGGAGGTGGAAAATCTGACATTTTCAGGAAGCATCCTTTTGGGATGCAGGCAAACTTACCCTGGACCAGAACACGAGTGGCACTGTAAGCGTGTATGGCACCACTGCGCTGTGACAGCTTAGTCCATTTTATCATGCGTGAGCTCATCTGTGAACTTCACTCTCCAGTAAGGGCGGGCAGGGAGAAACTGGAGGGTACCTTTGGCTGACTGAAAGCAAGAAGTGAAGGAGTCAGGAGTGCAGGAGGTGCTCGGATGCGCATTAGCTTGTGGAGATGGGACTAGCATTGCTGCAGCACTGTGGTACTGCATCTATGGCAACTGAGGGAAGGAGAAAGAGCAATGTAATGTTTCCTGTGATGGGGAGCGTGAAGAAAAAGAGGTTTTAGAATGCTGCTCTCAAGTGATACAGTTTGCTTTACTATTTGTTTTGCCGTTCTTCATAGTATGTAGACTGGGACTTAATAATGGTGTTGCATAGCCCATTTGGACTTCTTTCGCTGTCCCGGGCTGTTAACTTGTATTCAGATATAGGGTTTGATTGCATAAAAGAGGTAAAGGTGCCTTTGAAATTGATTGATTATGAAAAAGAGGGAGAGGAGGGGGGGGCAATTAGCTTTCCATTACTCTCTTAGTGAAAATGTGTAGTAGATACAGACTAAAACCATACCACTGTATGGGTTGTTCACCATGTCAGTGCATCCCTTTCTGCCATATTACTCAATGGGAAGCTGATGCTGCTGGTGGAGGGCCTGTTGTGTAACTCCCAGAAAGACTGTATAATTTATAGAACTTGCTAATGCTTGGCAACTTCACTGGGCTCCAGGTTGTAAGAGGTTCACCCATCAGCTCGTGAGCCGGCGTGGTCTCTCACGTGAAACTCCCACGTCTGGCTTCCGCCCTGCAGTAAGAGCACAGGCATGACAGCAGTTGCTGGTTCTCGTTCTTCTTTCATCTTCCTGCAATTCCACAGGCTTTTCTGACAGCCTTGAACATCCCTTTAGGTATCGTGGCTCTTCTACCCTCTGTCTTTTTGTCCTTGAGTTAGTAGTCCTGCCAGCGAAACAAAGACTTTCTTTGTAGCTGGGCCATCTCCATAAAGAGCCCCTAAATCCTAATGTTTGTTTCTGACAGAGGGGGAAAAAAAAAGCAGCTGAGTGGCTTTGAATTCATATGCTTTTATCTGGGAGGGAAAAAAAAAAAAAAAGGATCAAGCAAGTGAAGAGAAAAAGCCAACAGGTAAACCTAAGTCTTAATTTCAAAAAAATTCCCATTTTTTACTTTTTCTGCCATTATATTTCATTGCTTCTCCATGTCTTTTTTTGGAAGGAATTATTTCAGGAGAGTAAATAGTAGCCTCGTTTTACTTACTACCACCCAGACTGTTTTGGGGCAGCGTATGGACACAAGTGACACATGCTGGCAGACAAAGCCACCACTATAGTTATGCCCAACACACCTCACCGGGGGCAGCTGCTGTTTTGGGAACCGGAGGAGAAGGAGGGCATACGCATGCCAGGTGCCAGGGACAGATTCCCTTTGCTCCGGCATGACTTTTATACATCTTGTTAGAAATGAGTGGGTTAGTGACCAGGCAGGGATCGCAGGTGACACGGCGGGGCTTGGCATACCAAAGAAAACCTGAGGCCACATGGGCTCTTGTACTGAGCGAGAAAATTCAGTTTTATGGCTCTCCTGGAATCAGACTGAAACGAGACTGGTAGTAAACAACTTCTGTGCTAATAGCAGGGTGCCTTAGCGTGCAGGTGGTTTGGAACAGAAGCAAGTGCCTTTAAGCATTGTTTTATGGTGTTGTGCATTTCAGACTGAAAAATGGCCACAAGCTTTATTACTTTAATATTAACGCTTTTTCATTACTCTCTCTCCCCCCCCCCCGCAAAGTGCTGCATTCATCCATTATAAAGTGGCTCGCTCTTTTTTTTCCCCTTGCCTGCCATTTTTCACGGTGTGAGGAGGGGGGGGCAGGTAGGTGGCAAGGAGGGACAATGGAGGACATAACGGCACCGCATCTGTTGCCAAATGAAGCCAAAGTTGCAGGGTGCCGCCGGATAACCTGTTGAGGTAACTCGCAAAGCCCTCAACAATAAAAGCATCCTTCCTGCCGCGGCTGCCACTTTCTAGTCACCTGCGAGGGGACTGCACCTCTTACAAGGGCTCCTCCCATTAGGGTTTTCCATCCTCCCTCCTGCTCCTTGGTGGTAGGGGCTTTGCAGTGCAGTTGTTGGTATCCATCCCTTCCCAATGCTTGCTATCTGGCATTTCCACTGCATTTGCCACCGAGGGCTGTGTACCAGGATGTTTTAAAATTGGGAAACAAGTAGCAGCGATTCACAGGACCAAATTTGCCCTGCTCCCCTCCGGCAGTTTGGAAAAATGGCATGAAATTTTGTTGTTTGGTTGTTTGGTTTTTTTCCAAAAATCCTATTCTTATATTCTCTTTCCCGTACTAAATATGTCAAGTTAAGTTTATCTCGGTGCCAGTACCAATTGTAACCAGAGTTAAATTAGCCCTCCTGCTAGCTCTGCTTGGTTTTCACTTTTCAACAAGCCTTAGTAAAATAAATCATGTCCCACTTGTCTTTAAATTTCATTATCATGACCTAACTTAATTTGCTATAAGTTATTTCTACCTGAGCTTCTTCGCCTGTGAACTTGCAGCCTCCAGCGTCTTGCTCATTGGATCATTGCCCAGCTAATCAAGATTTTTTTCTTCTTCTTCACAACTCCTCCTTTTTGTATCAGCTAGCTCCGCCAAAGTCAACTTGGCTGTATAACCTCCGTGGGGACACCCAAAGAGCTGATGTATTCTTCTCTTTAAAATAAGGCTTTTATTGAACTGGGTTTTGGTCTCTTCCTGATGTGCTCTAGTGCTGCTAATGAAGATCTTTTTTCCCTCAGAATAAATGTGACCTCAATTGTTTGTTCTCATCTTGGAGGCAGCCATTGCAACACTTTCTTTTAGCTCTTCCTTTCTTTTCTTTTCTCCTTGGGAAGAATGACTGACTGACTGACTGACTGGAAAAGCTCTGCTCACTCAGTATCGAGCAGCTGTGCCTTGTTTTTATGTTTTAGCACAGCTAGATTTCACATCTGATAAAGACTGGTGTTTATTTCCACTGAGAAATGCCGATCCATTTTTTTTTTTTTCTTTAGAGCTGTTGCTATTATTTAGCAGTTGTTGATAAACAACTTTTATTTCAGCCCCCTGAACACTGAAGGCTCGCCTCTCACCAAGCTGCTGAGTTGCAACCAGGCTACATATTTTTGCTGAGTAAGGGTCAGAGAACCCTTAAAGGATTTCAGCCTCCTACATCAAGTTGTAATAACAACTTGCTATGATCATATGTCCTCAGAAGAGAAACTTCTACAGCGAGTTTTTATGACTTTGGAACAATACTGCGTGGTTTAAAAAAAAAGATAAAAGGATTTTACCTGGCTTCCTGCGAAGCCTTGGGGATGCTCCAGAGCAGTCATTTCAAAATGAAAACATGCTGATTGTTGCTTAGGTAGAATAGATGTCATTTGCAAAGTCCTTTAATGGCAGCTGAGGGCCTGATGTAACTCACCAGTGCATTAAAAAATAGCCATTTCTAACTCTCATTTGGAGACAAGCGGTAACATGGAACTGTTTATGATGAGCAGCCTAACATTATCTTTCAATGTAGCCTTTCTTTTGAAAACAGACACTCTTGCTTGGTGTTTAGATCCTGGTGGAGCAGATATTTCTGCTAGAGTAGTTTAACTGTTATGGTGGATGTTGACGGAATTGAGTTTTCTGGGTGCAGTCAGACTCCGCTGAAGGCATCCTGTTACCTGCTGGTTATGGGATGGTGCAAGAACAGCGGGTACAAAAGGTACTGCCTTGGGCGCACAGCAGTCTCCTCAGTTCTGACATGCTTCAGTCTGACCTACATTATTGGACTCAATATGAGGTTTACTGGTAAAACGACACGTCATGTGACAGGCAGGGGGTCAGATTAGATGATCTAATGGCTCCATCTGGCCTTAAACTCTTAATTAGGGAAATGCTGCCAGCACAAGATGGCATTGAAGCTCTCCGCTGCTAGATTTCGCTTGCTTGGGAGGTCCTCAGCTGAAGCAGAGCTGCAGAGGTGGTACGCGGGCTAGTCTTTTCCTCAGCCTCTAATGCCGGTGGCAGCCAGCAGAGCTCAAAGTGAGTCCTGATGGGAAAGTGCTAGCCTTGCTTTCATGGAAGTGCAAAAGCCCCGTGTCTAACTCTTCCAGACTGTCACAAGCTCAGCTTTTAGAGCTAGAACGGTATCTAAATATAGAAATAAAATCTATTATTAGCCCAGTACTATGGCATTCATTGAAAGAAAAAAGGTAAGTTTCTCTGGCAAGCTGATGAAAATGAAATTACAGTTATTTGAAGTTGCTCATGGATTAAAATATTAAAAGTGGGGATGTGGTTTTAGTGGTGGGTGGTTTGATACGTTAGAGGTTTATGATACCTTTGCTTAACACCTTTGGTGCAGAAATGGGAAATATAGACACACGTGTTGTTGTAGATGTTCCTCTTCGCTCTCTCAGCTATGCACGTGGCAGTGTGCAGATTTAATAACCATTGACCCAGCAAAACCAGCATCACTGATCAACCAGTTTCTTTGGCAAGCCCAAATGGCTTGTAGTTAACTCTGTGTGTCACTTGATTCCACAAGTTCACTTGAATGTCTTTATTAAAGTTGCTTAATTGCTTATTGATCTCATAATTACTCCATACTCGCTTTCTCTTCCACTATTTTCTGAAATGCGTCAGGTCATAGTTTTAATTTCTTTAACAGAAGATTGTGGGTTTGTGGTG
This sequence comes from Egretta garzetta, assembly GCF_000687185.1. Lineage (NCBI taxonomy): Eukaryota > Metazoa > Chordata > Aves > Pelecaniformes > Ardeidae > Egretta > Egretta garzetta. The sequence goes on from NW_009259063.1 coordinate 391,023, forward strand.
TTGAGTATTCACTTTTAAGTTTAGAGCTTTTAATTAGAATTTCAAACTTTATTAGTTTCCTTTATACACAAATGTTACACATTTTATTTTTCTTGCATTTTTCTAAATCAGATACTCTACTTCTGCATGCCTCTTAAAGATCCTGTTATTATTCCAATATTCCAACTAGCATATTTCAAAGCACAATGAGCTGAATTAATAACCGCTGAGGTACTCTATTCTAAAGTGCTGTCCCCTATTGCTAATTTAGCTTGTGGTATTTCCCTCCCTTTCAGATTTTTTTCATACAGAGTAATTGCTCTGAAAGTATGTTCTTTTTCTTTGTGGTCTCATCTTGTGGATATCAATCAGATTGTTTAATTATAGTAGTAGCTTCTACTGTCCTGGCTTCTTTCCTTGCAAATTCCTTGTGCCATAGATTATCCCCCTGTGTTTATGTCACTGGGCAGCTGTGCACGGAGAGAAACAGCCTTGGTGTCCTGTGGTGTACCACAACAGGGTAATCTAGATCCCAGTGAAAAGCAAGAGTATGTGAAAGTGGATGCTAAACCGCCATCTGCAGCACTGCCTCTGCTCACATCTATATTTCTTTTTGAGGTGTCCAACCCAGGAGATGGTCTCACCTGCGGTCACGCATCATGGTCCTGGGAACCTGCTCTGTGGCAGAGGGTCAGCTGGAAGAAGCACCTCTCAGTCATGCTCTGCTTTGTTCTCCTCCTGCCTTCCCTGTCTTGCTTCAGAGTTTGTAGCACATCATATTTCTTTTAGGACTCCCTAGTGCCCAGGTATCTGCTGCCAGCAGCTGTCTTGCTGGCTGCTTCGTGCAATTGTCAACTTTACAAAGCCGCTAGCATGTTCCTTGCTGAATAGTCCCTTCAGGTTTGCATGCTTATTTCTGCCTTGCTGACTTTTATTATCAGCACAGCTTCCCCAGCCTAATTACAACTTCTCTCTTTCCATTGCCTACTAAGTTGCAGGAACATTTGGATGAACCTCAAATGAGCCTGAAGATAACAGTATGTAGAACCAAGTAAGCACCCTTAAAAGTGGAAGGAAGGTCTCCGGATGGTCTGAATCTTGCTTATCTTTGCAAGGCGGTACCTTAAAGGCCTATTAGATTCTGGTAACATAGTTTTTTGTTACCGGGGGTTAGATTTACACTGCAAAATAAGAATGAGATTTTCAATTGGACAAGGACACCATCTGCAGTCAGCAGATGCAGTTATCAAGATTTAATTGCAGGACTTGTCACTGATTATGGTAATCATTGAGGTGATCAGCGTAATTATCTTGAGATCAAGAAGACATTTTCTCTGATATGGAACTGCAGAATTAAGTTGAAGGAGCATCCATCATTAGCTACTGGGTAGAGTCAGGGTATGGCTTAAACCAAAGCATTTGTCTTTTTCACTTTGATCGCATTATTGTATAATATGGGAGGAAAATAGATGAGCAAATATTGTGAAATTGACCTTTTACATTGGAAACATTTTCCGTTGGATTCTATCAGATTTATTGAAAACCTTCTGCATTGCCTAATCATGAAAGGCCCCTAAGCATTCAGTTCATAACCAGACTTCAGAACAGACTTTAGTCGGGGTCTCTTTACCCAAGGAAGACAAAGTATTTCCACTTCAAGTTATTTTAAGCTTTCAGAGTATATTTTTTTTTTCTAGTATAGATCATGCGGAGGATTGACTCAGCTGCTGCTGGAAAGGGTTTTCTTGCCAAACAGAATGGTTGTTGATGTTGTCACAGAAAATGTAACCGAGACTTGGTAGAGTATAATCCCAAACTCTAAAACTGTTTTTGACTCTACTGCACGCTAATAATTAATCTAGAACCAGATGATACGGCTTTAGAGAATGCTTTACAGACAGCCATTTGTCTGTGGTGGAGCATTTCCCTTTGGCATCTGTCATACGGTCCTTCATGTTCTTATATAATGGTAAAAAACTCATTTTGCAGATATGTTTGCTGAGCATATCTTAAGCCTTTGTTCATTCTTCCATAGACTGTCAAGCCAATTTCTTGCAAATACAGCGATGAATGATGGTCAGGAGATGATGGTATTTGTCTTATATCTTACGCCTTTCATTTATAACTTACTTCATGTTGCCAGTACATATGCACTGTAAGTGTATGTAATGTTCTGTTTCCTTTTCCAAATGGCATAAATACGCATACAAAATGTTTATATTTCCCACCAGGGTATATTGCTCAGGGAAGGGACGGGAGCCTTTTGTAGTCTTAAGTCATATAAAGAGGATGCAGGAGATGATTGGGAAAAGTAGACAGCACTGAACATCTTCTAAAAAGAAAGTGGTGGTGACAGTGGAAGAATACAACCATATTCAATCTTTGTTAGGGCTTGAAAGAAAGCGGTGTAAGAGCATCTGACAGCTGTTCCTTTAGTTTCCATCAAGCATATCAAATTTCATTCCAAGAAATGTGTTGCCACAGAAGACTTCCAAGACCAAAGCATCATAGGATAGATAGGAGATAATTGGTAATATTTTTCTGTCATTGATCTGTTACTATATCTGCTAAGCTTCACACAATTGTTTATCAGCTGAGAGTTATAAAAGAATTCCTGACTTGAGATGAAAAGGGAAAAAAGTCAAATATGTTTTTTAACATGAACCCAACCCATCAGTCTTAGCGTGCTGATTCATTTGCCCACGCAGTATAATTAGGTAAGTTGTTGATCTGTAATAAGGAGTAATACATTCAGTGATCTCACAATCAGAAAGTAATTATAGCTTAAAATGTTCATTTGGCTCTCTTCAACCATTTCATTACTCTGTGACTGTTAAGAGAGGGTATTTGTAACTTAAGGTGTATAAACTTTTACCTGCACGGTTTGTTTCTGCAACTGGAAGTGGTTTGCCAGAAGCAGTTGTTAGAAGGATGTCTATGCTGGAAGGTTTTGGGGAACAAAATGTCGACTGGCATTCTGAGTCCTGTCTTAGGGGAGAATATTATAGTTTGAGTATGTTTGGTGTTTCATTAGATAATGAATCCATTATGTAATTGGAGTTCAGGCTCGCACTGATTAATCATGACATTTCAATTATTCATTGAATCAGTGATCTTTTGCACCCCTTTTTTCCCACCTCATTTGCTGTTGGCTTCTACAAATTTCTCTTCTTACTGCTTTAGGATTTCATCTTGCCATGTTCTGAGATCCTGAAAGTCTTCCGCTGCCGGAGATTTTCATCTGGGAATTTGAATCACCTGGCACCTCGCAGGCAGCTCTTGGCATCTCTCTGGTTTGGTGCTTCGTAGCATTTTAAGTGCCTGCCTTCAAGGTAGATGTGCTGTGAAGCAGCCAGGCAGCTGCACCGCGTTTGAAGAGTGCAGGGGAGAGATGCCTGAAAGACAGAGGTTGCCAGCACCCTGGGTCCTGAGACTTGGGACCAGATTCTTGTTCCATCTGACTTTCCTGACGACACCCCGGAGCCACACAGAGGGTCAAGTCGCCCAGCTTGATGTCTGTCTGTGGAGCTAGTGAGATTGCCCTTAGCTGCAGCGTGCCACGGTGTCTTCCCCGCTGACAGTACAGAGGCAGTGGTTTTTTTAAAGGATTGTGTTTGTCTGGAGGAATTCACTTGGTACCCATGAAATTTGTTGTTCTGTAGCGCGCAGACAGCACAGAGATCAGAAGCGGCTGTTGTGTTCTCCTTTGGGTCCTGCTGCTCCTGCTTGGCTCCAGCTCGCAGGTATCCTCACTTTCCAGCTCAGTACCCACTCAGTCAGTCACGTTGCTGTGGTGTAGTTTTATTGTATGTCCATAGGCAAGTGAACAAAAATACCTTTTTTTCTTTCTTTCTTTTTTTTTTTAATTAGTGTTATTTTGATATTGTCACTTTGGAGCCATCGTCTAAATCCTGGAACAGATTTAGAGTAAGATGTAGAAGAAGGAGGTTCAGCATTTTTACATTAGTCTTGTGTTTTGAAACGATTGTGGTCAGACTCAGCCCACAGGTGTTGGAAGAGCCAGGCAGGATTTCATGGAGGTTTTCCCCCCAGTGTGCACAGACGCCCTTGGCCTCCAGAGACTCGGCTACTCACAAACGTGGCATGTAGGCGTACAGGACAACCCAACGTGTAGCTTACTGGGAGGTCTGTACTAACTGGTGGTGTAAGATTTGATTAAGGATAGGATCTATGGAAATAGTTCTTCCCATGGATATCTTTCCTGTTTTGATTCATTGTAAATATGTCATCTGCAGTTATTTGGGAGTAGTGGTGGCAAATCTCTTTCTTTGATTCAGGTGAAATTGTCCTGTCCTCAGTCCTTTAGCAAACTGGACTGTTTGGGTGGGCTAATCACCTGTGAATTTTAGCCTTTAGTCTCCAGCTTATGGCTGTCTTGTCAATACTAATTACGAGGTAATATTTTCGGAGAGAAGCTAGTGTATGGCATTTTATGACAATGTTAATGGCAAAAAATAAAAGAGCGCAACGACATAAAATATAGCTCGATGGATGTGGAGAGTAACGGAGGAGCGTGTGTGTGCTCTAACAAACAAACTGGCATTATGGGAAGAAGAGTTCAAGGAAAACAATCCGTTAAAAAGAAGGGTGTTTTCTATTTCAGTGGATAATTTGCTAAACCTTATTTAAAACAAAAGTATTCAATATGGCAAAGTTAAGACCTATTTTAATAGAGAACAGGAGACTAGATTTATCAATGAGCATCTTTTCTATACACCAACATAGTCAATGTCTAAAAGAGAGGGGGGCAAAAGTTATAATAATGTCAGGTCTTTCAAAACTATAAAACATCTCGGTAATTGTCTGGAAGTCAGATAAAACAATGATGGTTTTACAGTGTTCTCTTTTAATGGATTTTTAGTTATAAAATTTTAATATTTATTCAAAGTGCAGGTTTGCTCTAAAGGGTATCTAAAAAAAGAGCCCCGTAGGAGTCTTTATTTCCTGGGCTTTTCTAATTCCGTATCAAGCTTCCGCTGTTTGTATGCAAGAAGGTTGTTACTCTGAAGGTTAGGAGTTTACTTAGACAGGGCTTGAAAAGCCAAGCTGTTTCTTTAGGGATCTCTTGAAGGCTTATTGGGTGCACAGCTGAAGCTGAGCGTTTCATTTGAAGACGGTAGAGCTGCACCCACAAATATGCACAGTTTATAGATTGATGTGTGCATTATGTGGGTTGCACGTGAGGAGGATGTGTGTGGTCCATCTGCAGTGTGGAGGGCCAACAGGTGCTCCCAGGGACGCCTTTGGTATTAACTGAAAAACCAGTGATGTTTGTGGCGGGCTGTGTGATCCCAAGGAGTGTGGAGCACTGCGGTGCCATTTGGGATCTGTTTTCAAATGAAGACTTCTCCAGGTACTGTGCCTAAAGTTAGTAGCAAGGTCATTTCAGTTTTCCAGCTGTACATCATCAGAAGCGTGGGCAGGTGAATTGTGCATCAGACCCTACGATCCACGTTGTTGGGAAGCTGGGTTGTACATAATTTTGTCTAATTTTTTCTGGAGGTCAAAAAGTGACAGACCAGACAGATTTAGTGCAGTCATGATGCATCCAACAGCCCCCCCCCCCATGTTTGATCTCTTGGCTTCTTCCTTTTGTCTCTTCCCATTCTTGGTTGCTCATTTGAGCACGTAAGCTGCAGTAGCAAGAAATTCCCCTCTAATCATGGCACCTCCAGGAACCACAAACACAAACTGTGTGTGCCGATGCTGAGCATCTCGAGTTAGCTGTGACCCCTTTGACATTGCTGGAGTAACGGATGCAATATTTTTCATCAGGGGATCCAGCTTTGAAGACTTCAGAGACATTATTTTAGTGCCTTAAATTATTGATAGGGAAAATGGAGTTGTTATCACTGAATTTCCTTTACAGTGTGTGCCGTGCAGCTCTCTTTGCACACAACAAGAGGATGGTGTAGTTGCTCAAATGCCAGTGAAGACATAATTAACCTTATGGAATCTGCACAGATGATCATGCATGAGATGGAAATACCACTTGGCATAAGAGATCAGCAGTGAAAACCCTTTGTAGCCAGACTTTCTGACCCTAGAAGCCACATTAGGTGGCTGACAGCTATGCTCCCACTTTCATACTGTGTCCCCAGACTTGACCCCACAAGCTTGCCTTGCTCCTGTGTCCTCAGCTGCTTACTCCAGGATCCCAGTGCTACTGCAGCTGCCCTTAACATCACTTACGCTTTTTGGACATTGTTGCAGTCTCTCTTCATCTGCTGGGAACCTTGCATACTTCTGCCTTTTGGGTTTTTTGTAACTCATTTTGTGCCATGGCTTTGCAGTCCTGTGCAATCTCTGAACCTAACCAGGGGCATAAAAACTTCTTGTGCAGCCTGAGCTGTACTCTGCCCATTGACAGTGCTGCACTCTCCAGTTCTTGGGATTGGGCTCCAAGGGGGCAGATGCAGCTGACTGGCCTGATCAGTTATCTGTCAGCTGTCTGTGATCAGCCCACCAGCCCCTGGAGTGGGAAGAGAGAAGGAACACTGCATAGTGGGTAGGGACAGAGATGTGATGGGAAGAAGCATGCCTCCTGTGCTCAAAAGGGGACCATGCTTCATCTGCAGCTCAATGCCATAGCACCTTCTGCGACATCACATCCCAAAGAAAGAACATCTTCCAAAAAACCAGCAATGTTTATCCAGTTGTTATTGCTAGAAGAGCACATTCTGCCCAGTGCCTGTGGTGGTTGGCTTAGGGAACCAAAATGGTTGTTAGGATCATATCTTCCTTCATTTTCCTATTTCTGCTTGTTTGTGAGTGATAACAACAACAACAACAATTAAAAATCCTCCTGTCTCTTACCACTGAAGAGTCCTTATGATCTGTGATCCGTCGAAGGCCAGCATGGTACTCACTGCAGAGAGCTGCTGCTGATTCTTCCCATCAGTGTCTGACCACAAGCAAGACAAGTGACGATGCTATGTGTGAGTCTGAGAGTCTTAGGTTGGTGTGGACCTAAGTGATACTGTTCTACAGACCTTATTTGTGGCCCTCATTGCTGTGACTTAGGACAGAAATCATCCCATCAAGACATTTATATTAAATACATCGGGCCATGGTCTTATCTTTAGCATGTGAGATCTTGCCTGGTAACAACCATCAGGAAAAGGGTGGCATTTTTGATCCTTCCTGAACAGAAATGTTAGGAATGTCTGAGAATTCAGGTGAAATTCAAATTAAAAGCATTGTGATAGCGGAACAACTTGAACAAAGATATTTGGCTGTCACAGGTCATGTTTGTAATGCTAGAGAGTAATCGTCGAAGTACCCTGCTGCAATCTAGATACACAATGTATGGAGAGGCATTTGATGAACAAGCAGGGAGTGAGTTTCTGTCTCCCATTTGGAAGATAAACATTTCCAGGAAGAGTGTCATCAACAAGGGGCTCCGCTGACTTCATCTTGGTGGAGATGCAAGTTGATCTGGACAGTTGAAGGTGTCTGTCTTGAAATACTATAGGCAGGGCACTTCTTAAGGCTGATTTTGGTCTCTGCTTTTGAGTCCTCATCAGTGGCTGACCTTCAAGTGCAGGGGACTGGAAGCTGCTCCACTCTTGACTTTTTTATGGGGGCAGAGGCAGTGTGGAGGGCCAGTGATGAACTACTGGCACATGTGTGAGCACTTGGGTAATGACTGAAGAGCTGCCGTTTGGGCTCTGAAAGTCTCTATGCCATAGTAGAGGCCACTTTTATTTCTCTGGAGGTATTTAAAAGACGGGTAGACAAGGTGCTTAGGGACTTGGTATAGTGGTGGAATGGCAGGGTTAGGTTAACAGTTGGACTTGATGATCTTGAAGGTCTTTTCCAACTTAAATGATTCTATGATTCTTTTAAGTCTGTTAAATCAGACATATTTATATATATGATTGATTCTTTTTTTATGCATCTTTTGTTGTCTTAGCATTGGCCTAAACAACAAAAACTCTCTGTCTGTTTCACAGTGTCACTTCTATGCTGTTCTGTGTGATGGCGATGCCATTTCCTCTACTCCTGCATCTTGCTCTGAGGACACACAGCAGAAGTTAATACTGAAAGTAGCCTTGTTGTGGACTTTCTATGGGACTTGGCTAAGTCTGCAGGCCCTTTTTTTCCAAGTGGGTAGTTGGAGGCGCTAATGCTTCTTTACATCACTCATTTCTTGTGGGGAGGGATTATTAATCAAATACGTCATTTAGTAATGTTGCACTCAGGTGCTCAGCTACAGCCTCTGCACCTTGCTTGCTGGAAAAGCAAACATCTGCAAGTACCTGACACCTGAAGCTCAGTAGAAATCTCACTCTGCATTAAAAGCAAATGTGTTTTCCTTGAGGATTTCAGGATTTGGACATTTTCCTACACTGTTGCATGTTTGTACTGAGTGAATGGTCTTGGGGGAGCATGAGAAGAGGAAAGCTTGAAAACTAGTTTAAATTCCAAGACTGTAAAGAATTATGTTGTGCGATCTTCCCTCTGTAGTTTTATTGCCCTGCAGTATTTGACTTGTACATTGGGTTTTCTATGTTTCTACTTGTATTTTAGAAATGTACACAAAATGTCTTTTTGTACCACGCTGTTACCTGTGCTTGTAGTATTGCTGTGATTTTCCTGTCTTTGTTTACTTTTAAATTTGGTTTTTTTAATTTATTTGCAGATTCCTAATTAATTCATATATTTGTTTTTATTCTGTCTTCCATCCCTTTCTCTGTAGTCTTCAGTGTTTTTTTTTTTAATTTATTTGCAGATTTCTAATTAATTCATATATTTGTTTTTATTCTATGTCTTCCATCCCTTTCTCTGTAGTCTTCAGTGTTTCTGTCTGATGTATCTCTCTTGTCTTTATTCCAACTTTGTTACCACCTTCTGTATTTATTGTGTTCAAGCAGAAAAAATTAGATAGATGCTCAAGAAGCCAAAAATCTTCCTTGTGGCACTACGAATGTGTGGATCCTAGTTCTCTTTTTTTTTCTTGTTGCAGTCACTAGGCTGCCTGTGAGTCAAGAAAGTCCTTGCTGTAAGTTTGTTGGTGAAACCCAAATCCCGTGGATCAGCTACTCTGATCATGGAAGTAAGCAAAGCTCTCTTTCCCCTGACTGATGCTCAGTCCCATTGGGTTGCTTCCAGTTAATTCAATGAGAATTTGCTGAGCTTTATTCTTGCTCAGTTAAGTTTTGTTGACTGGGTTGTTAATTACAGGTTTAAACTTCTATTTGCTCTTTCTAACAACTTAAACCATTTGGAGTTTTTCTCCCTCTTAATCCATTTACTTAGTTATCCCTTTTGAAGAAGCATTGCTTCATTAAACACTTTCCTGCTTAGTCTGTAATGATCCTACTTCTTCCACTCTAAACACATTAATACATTAAAGAAAAAGAGCTTCATTTGTCTGCAGTGGAATGAAGATGTTCCACACTGTCTTTGTGTGGGGGGCCTCTTTGACATGTGATCTTTGGTGGCATAGCTGCGCTGTGGAGGCCTCAACAGGATCCTTGGTGTAATTCCAGGTTGGCAGGAGGGTTTTTTTAGCCTGTAATGAAGCGAATATGATATTTAATCATCACACTCTGGTGAGAACAGTGTGATTTTTATGCTTCTACAAAATTAAGCATCTACTTCAGCACTTTACTCTGTCACCCCATCCGTTCCTGTGGTAGGACTCCACGTGCCATTGGTGGAAAGCCACTGTGTACAAGTAGTAACTGATGAGATGCTTATTCTGTGATGATGAGCTGGACCACTCATCTGCCCTTTTGGTGCAGCGCAGTAGTGAAACACATAAACTTGAAGGGAAAAGAAGAGAGGCGTCTGGTTTTCCATGGGACGGGCCTTCTTGCGGCAGCACCCGGGGCTGTGGGAGGGAGGAACAGATTGCCAGCTCGGAGGTGCCAGGGGGAGCAGCTGCCATCTCCAGCTTGGCCCCCGAACAGGCTGCACGTTTTAGCAAGTACTTACCACTTTTGGGCAGGCTGGGCAAAAACCAGCTTCTGTAATTTGGTTCCTTCTGTAGCAGATTTCTACCTGATCTGAAGACCAAGCGCTTCAGTGACCGAAGAGCCATGGGGAGAAATGGCAAGGACAGACCCAGTGCAATGGGCTTCTTTCATGTAAACCCTGTTTATTCCACAGAGGTTCTGCAAGAATCTCTGTTGGTTGTGGAGGTGCTGCCTCACCTCCATTTCCTCACAGGGAACTTTTCATGCTCTGCTTACTTCCCATCTTAATAGTTCACTTTTCCAGGGTTAACTTCACAATTTCTCATTTGTAACAATTTCTTTTCTTCTAAATTTTAGAGTAGAAGATTTCTGTGTTATGGAGTTCTAAGTGTAAACTTTCTGTTTAGGTTCCTGGGCCATCTCTGGATCGATAGATAAGTTGAAGAGGAGTGGTGATACACTACTACTCTTTGCAGTAGTTGCAGTGAGAGCGTGCTGGGCTTTTGCCATTCATGAGCCATCACAGCAGTGGAGTAATCACACGTAATGGTCATGTTATTAAGACATTTTAGGTTTTTCCTGTGGGTTTACTGACATACTAAGCCTCAGCAAAAAGGCTAAATAAAACTTGAGGTATGGCTTTGAAATACTGCATGACACATCTGATCCATATTGCTGTGATGTGCCAGAAACTGCAGTTAGTATGTGAGTTCTGCAGGCAAAAATTATTGCAATGCAATTTCTTCTTTTTCCTGTAAAATCACACATATCTGCCCTGCAGGGATTTTGTTGTTCAGTGGACTACATTGCGGGTTCAGGAAAAAAAAATTCATTTATATGTAAATACAACCTGAAGGCTGCAAATACCCAAGCTGCTTCAAAGACAGAGGGCATGTACATGAAAACAAATGGACCTGTTGTGGTTAGAAAATTCATAGTTTACCCTAATAGGGGAAAAAAATAAATGAGGTTGTCTTTGAAACCTTATAGGTCAGCATTTCAGACTTCTGTATTTGTGCTCCAATTAAAGTAGAAAATGGAAAAGCTTCTGGATATTTACTATTTTTAAGCCAACTTGAGAGGAGAGAAGCAGAAACAATATTTTTCATGTGTTCTATTAGCAAATTACGTGCCATGAATAAGTTTATTTTTGTTTGGCTTGTACATAGGTTTGTGTGAGTTTTGTTTGGTTTGGAGGGGGATGTGAGTTTCTGGCAATAGTTACATTTCTTTCTTTTTCTCTATGTTAAATGAAAAGAAAATTTTCAAGAAAACTGCAAGTAGAAATGGTTTCTGTGGGCCTCACAGCAGTGTCTCACAAAATGCTGGGAGGTGCAGGAAATCCAGCAGTCAAAAGCAGAAGAGAGGGAGGGGGAGAATGTCGATGTTTGTGGTGTCTTGCAGCAGCATTTGGTTTAGTTAATTTTTGTTTCTTGATACAGTAAAAATATTTCCTTGCTGAAGTACTTTGATTTGGACTTAAAATAGCATAAGTTGTTTCAAGATAAGTTTACATTAACTACCACGAATGCCTCACTTACCTGTCACTGTTGCTGGAGAACCAACTCTTAGCTCCTACTTAAGCATCTTCTACTCTAGCAAGGGAAAATGTAATTTGTTTTTATAGCTGTTAGAAGAGCCTGTGATAAAAAGAAACCAGTGCCTCCTCTAATAAGTATTGAAGCCCAAACCTGTGCAATTTGTAATAAGTGTAGTCTATCCTCTTAAAAATGTACTGGGGATTTATGCACTAAACTCAGATTAATGCTAATAGGAGTTACCTAAATAAATCCTCTGGTGCAGTGATAGGATAATAGATCATTTATTTAGTGTTGCTCTTCACATTGACTTTGTTTTATTTCTGTTTTGTTTTGTTTTGTTTTTTTAAATGAAAACAAAATGGGGATTGGAGTTTATGGTATAAGGAACTTGTTTTCCTTCCTCTCTGTAGGTGTGCTTCTAAGAAGAGCATTGACCATGAGGAAGCCCACATGTTAGTCAGTTTTTACTAAACCCACCGAAGAAAATGAAGCCACGTTTCAGCTTTGCCAGTCCTTTTACCACCACTGTTGGCTGAATGAGAAATGGTCGTGTGATTATGCTGACAGCCCAGCATGCATTTGGTAGACCTGTGGTTAACTCGTTCCCTCTCCATGTGTCTGCTCTTACAAAGTTTTGTCCTCATGATACTGTGCTTTCATTCTGCCAGTATGTGCCCAAAAGGCTGCCTCTGTTCTCACTCCGGAGGTCTGAACGTCAGCTGTAGCAATGCAAACCTCAAGGAAATACCCAGAGATCTTCCTCCAGAAACAGTCTTACTTTATTTGGACTCCAATCAGATAACATCTATCCCCAATGAAATTTTTAAGGACTTGCACCAACTGAGAGTCCTCAATTTATCAAAAAATGGGATTGAGTTTATAGATGAACATGCCTTTAAAGGGGTGGCAGAAACCTTGCAGACTCTGGATTTGTCTGACAACCGGATTCAAAGCGTGCACAAAAACGCTTTCAACAACTTGAAGGCCAGAGCCAGAATTGCAAACAATCCCTGGCACTGTGACTGCACGCTGCAGCAGGTGTTGAGGAGCATGGCCTCCAACCACGAGACGGCCAACAACGTCATCTGCAAGACTTCTGTGCTGGATGAACATGCGGGGAGACCCTTCCTCAATGCTGCCAACGATGCTGACCTCTGCAACCTTCCTAAAAAGACTACCGATTACGCCATGCTGGTCACCATGTTTGGCTGGTTCACCATGGTGATCTCGTATGTGGTTTATTACGTCCGGCAAAATCAGGAGGATGCAAGGAGGCACCTTGAGTACTTGAAATCCCTGCCAAGCAGGCAAAAGAAACCAGACGAAGCCGATGACATTAGCACTGTGGTATAGTATTCTGAATACAATGACTGCCTTTGTGACGGAAACTAGATTTGGATGACACTAAAACCAGAGGTTTACTTCTAACGTTCATTGTAAACATTAAGACTTCTGGGGTTTTATTCTGTTTAACTGAATTACGCCACTGTTGAGCTTTCTAACAGAAAGTTTTGTCTGGGTGGTATACTTCAATTATTTCTCTGGTGGTATTCTAAAGCAAGTGAATTAATATGTAAACGTTAGTTTAGACCCATTCCACTATTTAATAATGAAATTTATTTTTTTAATTTAAAAACCAAATAAAAGCTTAAATTTGAACCATGTAAAACAGAGTAATTTATTGATCAGAAACCTGTCCAGTGCCAGAACACACTTGGTTTGATCAGTGCTTATGAGGTAGAAGAGAGGAGCAATGACGAAGTTGCCTGTGAGATGTCCAGGAGCGGATGGTCCCCAAAGGGCACTTCTCTCCCTGGGCTGCAAGGTGAAGAGTTGGTGAATGGTAGCCCATTTTGGGGGCTGCTTGTCGTGACAGGAGAGGGGCTTGGTGTGGGGAGAGCAGAATGACCCCACTACAGGTGTAAGGGACCAAAGCTTGGGTAAGATCCAGAGGGCGTTTCGGCAGCACTGTGGAGGAGCCAACATGATGGAGCTGCATTGCAGGATGTCGAAAAGAAGTAAGTGGGGAAACATGGGTTTTCATCTTACACTCTCCCATGAGCTTCAGGCAGGTGTCCCCAGGTGACCCTCCCCTGGGGAGGACAGCAAGAAAGCCAGAGCAAATGCAGTGTACTGTTCAAACTACAGTACCACTAGTGATGGAGAAAAAAATCAGTTAAATAAAATTAGTATTTTTAATCTGTATATTGGTTAGTAACTAAAAGTGGCTTTAGTTTTTTAGGGTGCAGCCTTTTTTGAAAAGCTGAATGAAATAAGTGACTGTATAGGCTGGGCATATTCTATTGTGTGCTATAAAATATTTCTGTGTGATTTTATGGATAAATACTTAGGGAAATATAAAGCCCATGCAGTTAAACTCAGACTTGAATATGAAATGGATATTTTAAAGCTCCACTGTCTTTAAAATCATCATGGTTTTCTGTTTTCATAGATAAAGTTTTCAAAGGGAACAAATTCACAAGAATGTATTCCTCTTGTCCTTTATTACCATAATAAAATGATATTTGTCTCTGGGTCCCTGTAGATCCAGTCTAACTGACATTGGAATATGGATTGTAGAATTGTGGATTAAAAAATGTGTAAAATGCTGCTTTGCAAAAGCAAGTGTTAAAGGACAGCCTAAAAAGAATAAGAAAACTCCAGAGTCATCTCTCCCATTAGATTATCTGTTATTTCTGTTGCAAGTATATTCTTTTTGTATTTTGGAGGGCACAAGGGTTTTTTATCTTATTATTTCAGAGCATTGTTAAAAGAATATCTAAAACTAATTCCAAAACAGGCGAGAGAATAGGGAAAAAAAGACTTTATTTTTTTAAACATGCATAGAGTCAACTTTTTACGTCGTCTTTGTGGGCTGAGCCCTGCCTGGGTAGCTGTTCTTGTGACTGACTTAGCTATTTGCTTTGTTTTATCTTGATGATCAGTTAGGGGCATACTAAGAGAATGCTAGCATCTGTCAAAAAAATATCTGCTGTCTGATATTTCTGCCTCCCCCCTGTCCTCCACCCCGTCCCCCCATAAGTAAAAATTTTATTTTCTAAGGAGAGGAGGCTGTTGATTACACATCCTGCTTAGTTTGCATTTTATACCTTCCTTTTTTCAAGCTCTATCTCACTGAACTTTCCAGCATTGCCAAAGTGCCACCCCCAGCTCCCCAAGCTTTGTGTGGCCTCCTGCAGGAGCCAAAAGCAGTAGGGCTAAAATACGCATGCGAATCTGAAGAGAGCAGGTAAAATGTTATATTGTGCTGACGATATAACAAACCCTCCTAAACGGGACATGTAGTGCCTCTGTGTAGGCAGAGCCAAATTAATTCCTGGTATAATTCCCCCAATTTCTCTAGAATGTCCTTCAGGCAAAAATTTGTCTTGTTTCTATTGCTGTGTTCCCCGAGCACTATTTTGGATCCCAGCTAGTATGCTACTTTCGGAAAAAGCAGGGGGGACTACCTAAAAGAAGGACCTGAGCTGGAGGCACTAACTTAATCAAGAATCCAGTGCTGCTTATTCATAACTAAATGCAGGAATTTCTCCACAAAATTTGGACAAAATTATTTAAACAGCAATATTTACAAAAATCTGGACAGTCTTAAAACACTTAAAAACACTGCAGGTTGCTTTCAAGTAGCATTTAAAAAAACAAACAAACAAAGAAAATCTCTTCCCCAAAACTGACTGAGGAAATTATAAATCTTTAGTTTACCTTTAGTTTTTCCATTTTTTCCACTTTATTTCTTGATCCGTAAGACTGCTTCTGGAGCTGGTACATGTTTGCCCCAGCTGAGCTCCTGACTCTTTGTGTTTAAATCCTGACCAAAACCAATTTAAACCAAGTTAAGCAATACTCTGTAGAAAGGCTCTGGAGGGATGGTTTCATATCAGTTCTTCAGGTCTACTGATTTTCTTTAATTGATTCCCTATCAAACATCTCTCCTTACAGAACGTTTCCATTCTTATTTTAAAGCCAGCACTGAAATCTTTTTAGAATCTGAGAATCAAGGCAATGCTCTGACATCCAATAGGTGCAAACTCATCAGGCCGAATTTAGCTGACAAGGAAAATGAATTAAGTCACTGTTCCTCAGCTGTGTGTATTAGTACTAGCTGTTCCTCAGTGCTAGTATTCCTGGCAACTCAAGCATTCGAGCCACATCGCTTTGTTTCATTGAAAAGAAACAGAAAAAGAAAGATAAAAACCTTTAGCATATGAAGACACTTGTTTTTATCATGTTTATTGCACACCTTTCTGTCCAAAACTACTGTCTGTAGAAAAGCCTACACGCAGCCCTTTGAAGTCAATGGCACAAACTTTGATTGCACAATGCTTCACTGAGTTACCTTATTTACCAAAACAGTTTTGCTCAAAAATGAGTAAATTGGTATATTTTTAGCTGTGCTGCCTTAGTATGTAAATACAATGAAAGGAAATAGGTTTTTCTACATTCACAGGAGATAGTATATGACAGAAAATAGAGAGGGAAATGCATAGCACAGTGATTCTTAATTTTTTTTTCGTTAAGATGCTTCAGGAAAAGCAGGGCTAGGGCTCAAAAGGTTAAATGTGATTCACTACCTGATTTTTTTTTTAATTGCTAGATTTTGTTTCTAAAGGGTAAAGAATAACCCTCAACATTTTTTTTTCTTCAAACTAATGCTGATTTTTCTCTGCTAATTTTCTAGTGTTATGTTCTGCAGGTCAGATCTGTGATTGTGCATTTGGGCTCTGTGTATTTAGGCTCATACTTCATACTTTTATTCTGTTCTCAGGTTTGTATAGAATTAGATACAGATACATCGATGTGCATTATGCTTTTAAGTCTTCAGTAGTAAGATTTTGCACCGCAAGTGCCATAACTTTCAGGGTTTGAGTACGAACAGAAGGTGTGGTTGTGCGGGTTCTGGTCTTCCCAAGGAGGAAAAAGGAGAATTCTGGTTTACCAAAGAGATGCCATACAGAAAATCCACCGCAGTGTTTTTTCAGTTCAAATGGGACAAATCATCAGCATTAGGAAGCAAACAAAAAAAGGGAAAGTAAAAGGAGCAGCTGGAGGCTAAGATGCTTGAAGGTATCATGGAGTTTTGCAGCATGCTTGGAAGTGCAGTGGGGTTTCAGAGTGAACCTAAATCAGTTTTAATGAGGGTGTCCCTCTACTCCCACACCTGGAAAAAAGCTAGCCTTGCTAAACAAGAGTAAGTGAGATCTGAGGAGTTAAAAACATAATCTTGAAATTGTAGGAGTGAAATCTGAAGAAGGAAAATAGAAGTGGGTGAAAATTCTGGTGGGATTAGATGTAAAGCCATAGTATGCCCAAAACAAAAGGGAACATTTTTTTCTAAGTAAATCAGAAACAGGAATCCCATCTTAGCAAAGGCCAAGAGCTAATCAGGTACTGAGGGAGTGCTGTGAATAAATTGGGCAAATGTTCTGAAAAACTAGGCTAGCATGTGAGAAGGGAAAGAAATCATCCTACAAATTCATTACTGCTTAAAATATAAGAAACAAAAATAAGAAGAAATTGTCTGCTTTCTTGAAGGAGGAAACTGAAATTTCCAAAGATCTCAGAATGAGGCAAATGCTGTCCAATGTATTTCTGAGTGATCTGGAAAAGGGAGTTAATAATGAACTGATAACATCTGTGGGTGATAAACAGTTATTGAGGGCAGTCCAACCTACAGCTAACTGTGAAGAAATACAGAAGGTTCTCACATTTCTAAGTTAGCAGATGACGATAAAATGAAGGTTGGATTTGGTGTGAATAATTACAAAGTACTGCAGATGGCACATCCTTAGCTATGAACACAAGGATATTCTCTAAATTGGCTATAATCAAATGGAAAAAACATCTTGGAGGCACAGTAGGAAGCTCTTCAATGACAAACACCAGAAATTATTAGGAGGGAAATAGACAGCCAAACAGTGTGATGGAACAGCATGATAAACCACTGAAAAAAAAAAAAATCTGTGATGAACCCACATCTGAAACATTGCATTCAGTTCAAGTTCTCCTCGTCTCCAAAAAAGTAGATCTGTAGTCCCTAAACTACAGAAGGCGTAGAGAAAGGCAATAAGATAATCAAGGTTATGAAGCTGTTTCCACAGGAGAAGACCTCAAACATCCCCAAGCACGGGGATGAGATGCCAGAAGACGATGCAAAAACTGGAGTGGTACACCAAAGGTAACTTGAGAAGGACTGATCGCCATTTCTTGCAACAGAAAATAGCACAGTTCTGATTGAAGAATACCAGGCAGCAGGTGCTGGGGGTTTTTTGTTATTATTTTTTTTAGAGAGCATGCATTTAAATGATAGGCTGCAGGGTACTGTAGAGAAGAAAACACACATTCAAAGGTAGGACTCTACAAATTCATGGAAGTCAAGGTTGCCAGAGGTTATTTAACACTGCTAACATTGATGTAGATACTCAAGGCTCAAGAAGGAAAGCCTCTGCTCATCCCAGGAAGCAGGGATGGTTTCCCTAGGAAAGGCTCAAACAAGTCTGTGCTTCTCTTATTCTCTCTGAGGTGCTGCTGCAGGTGTTTGTCAAAGAAGGGAAGGTGGGCTTGATTTTATGGCACTGATGCTCTCATGTATCCATCAGGATGCAAACCGTGCTGCGCTGCCCTCCCTGTGAGGCAGGAGGGGGCCTTTGTTGTGCGGACAAGGAGGTTTCACATACATGGAGTGGGAATGAAGTCCAGGAAAGGTAAAATTAAATTGAACCGTTGGCGTCTTCTCGCTGTGAATTGCAGCGCTAACTGCCAGGCAGGGTTCGGGCACTCCACGCCGAGTTGTGCCAAGACTGTGTTAACTAACGGAGTGGCAGCTTTTCACTGGGGACCTGTGGGAAAGTTACTCAGAGATCTTCCCTGACACACTGAGGTGCTTTGATACTACTCTTACAGGTCACCTGGTGGTCCTTCTAAAAAGGATGGGGATTTCCCTATAGGTTCTTCATTAAAAAAAAAAGCCTTGGCTAAAGCCTTTTTTTTCACAAAGAAATCCCTTCATTGTCTGTTTCTTCAAGTGAAAACTGGTGTGATGACTTAATGAAAGTATGAGGACTTCACAGTGCCACTTATGACAGGGAAATACCCTGGCACCTTTAGTTTTGGATTGCCTGGGACAGTGAACTTGAGGAGTGAAACCAACCAACAAGCATTGAAGAGAGCATATGTGCTGTACCATGGCAATATAGGAAGTAGGTGGTTTTTGCATGCCAATACATACACGAGTATGTATGTGTGCAGGTCATCCATACAGCTCTCAAATTCAGTCATATGTCCCTGCAGTTAGTCGCGTGCGTGAGCATGTCAGATACGTGTACACACACGTGCACACGGATGAAACAGGAGCTCCTTTGGATGGTGTCATTTCTGCTATTTAATCATGAAACAGGTTGCTTTGTTGCTTTGAAGCCATGATTCACGCTGCCTCCGAGCCAAGTCCACCTCCATCCTCAGCTTTTCACAGTGCCCCCTGGGTCCCAGCACCAGCTGCACACGACATGAAAGAGAATGGGGTGTCACTGGCACGGCTCATCCTCTTTCTGAGATCCTTCCTCAAATCCATCAGGTACCACATAAAGCTGTTACGGACCTTTGTGAACAACCTTTTGTTTTCCTTCTGGCTCACAGAAAGCAGTATGATTTTCTAGAAAGAAAAATGCTTAGGTGGATGATGTAATGCCTTTTAGCGCAGAAGACACAGTCCTGTTTGTAAAATGTGCAAATGTGGCTGGTGTCCCTGGCGCTCTTCTCTTCTGCACTTGCTAATGAGTAGCTTCTTGGCATTACAGTGTGTTTGGCTGTGTTTTTCTCCTAGGAGATAGTTATGTCCCTTGGAGGAGATTTCTTGAGATGGTTGTGAGTCCGAATACAGCTGCTAAATCCAACAAAATCTCCTGAAAGAAAAATGAGATGGTTTTAAGCTTTCCCTACTGCAGGGAAACTTGAGAAGCAGTTAAGTATTTGGGAATTCAAACATCTGTATTATTCTTAATGCTGCTGTGAGGTTTCAAAGGCACATTGTGAGCATTCTGCTGGTTTGGTGGGGCAGGCTGCAGGCCGATTTCATGAAGACACAACAATCTCTGAAGCCTGTTAGTGGCAGATTAAACTGGGCACTGAGGGGAAAAAAAAACACCAACAAGAAAAGTCCATATGTTCAACAGTCTGTTTAGATATCTTTATCCTTCACAATTTTTAGTCTCTGCTTCATAATCAAAGAGTCTGTGATCACTAGACTTTTTCACAGCGCCATCTTTGTTTGGAAAAAAAGGTCCTTTTAAACACGTCTGCCCTAACACTGGTAGTGTCTGACCTGACAGTACTAGTATTTAAAAGGCGATAAAAGTTTAACATATTAGCTAAACCTCATCTGCACTGAGGTCTGCTTACATGCCTGTCTTCATATCTGCAAGAAAATTATGTAAGTATACATTAAAAATTATACGTGTTCCTTACATAGGTGTAGCTATGAAGCCATGCTCTTTCAGATACGTTCTGAAGGTTTTTAATGTAAAAAAGCAAGGAAAAAATTGGAAAGGAAAAAGAGACTCCAGAACTTTCAGGTCCTCTTCATAAATCAAAGCTGGACAAAAAGGAGCGGGGGAAAAAAAAAAACCCTAGCACAACCTATTTTTGTTTCTTCCTTTGAGGATTAGCTTTGTGTTCAACGCTGCATTTTATGGTTTACCAATTTTTTATTTCTGTACCTAAGCCAGATTAACATTCACTTTCAGCAAAGTCTCTTATAAATGGAGTTCTCAGCAACAGAGAATACTGAGGCATATCAAGTTGGCTGAAAAAAAAAAACATGACTGCAACAAATAAGCTCTCTAGACAATATTTCTATACCCTGTTAATTAAATTTAGTGGCAAAGGAAAAGAGTTGTTGAATTAAGGTAATGCTAGAGAGATTTCAGATTTTCAAGTACATGCTGGCTTTTATATTCTAAATGTGGCTCTATATGGGGCAACCAAAACACATTTTTGTTACCCTATTTCAGAAGCTAATGGTCTGGTTGCTGTTAGAGAACACAAAAAAACCTCTGATCTCTTTCTTCATGCAGTCACTAAGGATGAGAGCTTTGAGAAAAAACGCCATCCCTTGGAAATTCCACCCTGAGAGCCTTTTGCCCAGAGTCCCACCTCAGTGCTGGTAGCCATGTTGGTCTAGGCCATGTGTAAAAGGAGGGAAACCGCTGTTTGCATGACATCTCTGAACTCTCTTGAAGTGACTTGGTTACAGTAGTAGCAGATACACCACAGCTCAGTATCCCAGGCAGCTCCTACCTTAAAACCACAGGGCGCCTTTTTTTTTTTTTTTCTGGTGAGGCATCCTGTCATGTCAATGAACTGAATTATCTGGGTAAGCCAATGTGGCATGGAATGATACAAGTTAGTTCTGGGACATCAAACTCTCCAGTACTATAAAGTGAAAAACTCCAGCATAGCCAGTTCAATTCTAAGTCTCTATCTTGTGTTCTCACATTGTGATGTACCAAAATTCGTGGCTGAGCTTGAATTTGTGCTTTCTTTGTTAGCAGGCTTCCTTCCCAAGTCCAGGAATGCGCTTTGGGCTGTATGTAAAACCGAAGTTTTGCCATTGCTGTGGGATCAGCATTTCTGCAATCAATGTGTTATGATATGGGGTGAACTGAGTGACTGTTCTGGCTATTGCTTTTGTACTGAAGGGGTTAATGCGGGTTTAACCTCTAACTAATGGCATCGTGCAGCTAAGAAGTGGTGCACCCTCAGACTCCAGGAGTGGCAATGAGGAGCTAGCCTGTCCTCATGCTGGTGGCAAACAGCAATGACAATTGTCTTAACTTTTTATTGTTTATATGATAAAAGACAGATGGTGTCTTTTTGTATTTGGCTGAACATAGACCTCTCTGGAATCTGTAAGTGTGTGTATGAGAGCAGGCTTTTCAGGGTAAAAAAACCTGGTATTTAAGTGGGTTGACTGCATGCTATTAGCTTCCAGTAATGGGTCACTGTTCAGCTAGCATCACCCACAAAGTTACTTTATAGCAAAATTGCTGGAGTCAGCAGGCTTCTGGAAAATAACCACCATTATTGTTTAAATGCTTGTATTCCAGTGTTTTTCCACAATTACTGCTGTTCTGCACCATTGCGTCCTCTGTGAGCACCACTGTGGAGGTGAGCAAAAAGTTGCCTTGGAAGGAACAAGCTCTAAATGTTCAGGATCTCCTGAGGGGGTGGAGGAAAGGTCTTACGTGGAAACTACCTCAATTAAAAACACGGCAGTACATAATTGTGGACCCGAGGAGACCTGACACACATTTCATGCCTGGCCTCTGACTGCCTGAGTAAATAGATGCCGTTCTTAGCACAGAGAACTTTGGGCTAAGAAGGGTGAGTCATTCAGAGCTGAGCTGCTTTTCCTGAAAACCCACAGAAATTCAATGATTAAATAGACTTCACATTTGGAAAATCCTGCAGGCATGTCTTTAATCAGTGCTGAAATGCTTTTCCTTCTGATGCCAGTAGATTTGTTTTGACACAGCATGGTGATGACTACAGGTATGGCAGTCAGATTGAGCTGGTAGAGGCGTAGGGGTGATGACTGCTCACGTTATATGAGCACAGTATTGGGTGTCTGACAGGTGTGGTCCTTCTGCTGCAGGTGGTGGGCTGAGCACAACGGAGAGCCAGCTCTTCAGGTATAAACTGAGAAGATGCTGGTGAAAGGTGCTGCACGGTCTGGCTGAAGATTTGGAGAGTGAGCAGGCGGCATCCCTCACTGCAAGCCTGATGAAGCTGTTTCTGATAACCACCAGTTCTCATCCCTTGTGGAAAACCACATCGGTTCATGACACACGGACTTCAGCTCTCCCAGCCTCCTGTCCCCATGTGTGTGTGTGTGGACTTGCATGGGTGCAGTAATACTCGGCTCGGCTAGGTCTTGCTGGTAGGAGAGCAGGAATTTATATGCCTGACATCGTGGGATAGTGTGTACACAGCTGATGGGCTTGGGCAGCAGCAATATCGCTGGGAAGCTATCCACAGGCTTGTTGGAGAGTGGGTGGGAGGGGGTCAGAGGGTGCTCACCATGATCATGTGCTCTTCTAGTATTGATATAAAAGGTTCGTGATCATTTTGTCTTCTGTTCTCTTGCTGACCTAATACTGGAACCTTTTCTGTAAAAATGAAGGCACGGTAATTAAATCATTACTTATCACTGCCATAATGCAGAAGCACTTAATTACTGCATGTTATATGTCATGTCAGAGCCTGCCAGGTTGCTTTTGTCTGAGGCCACTTCCCCAGGGCAAGGCGTCAGCCAAGTTCTCAGTGCATCCCTGCCCAACCACGGGGCACCTGCCTCTGAGCAAAACACCTTGTTCACCTGACAACTACGGTCGGCAGAGTTCTCCATGTCCTTCAGTGGCAGCGCGACAGGGCAAGGGGTGGGAGGAACCTGCTCATTATGCTCCCAGGGAGAAAGGGGTAGCTGGGGTGGATGAAGGAGGTTCCGATTTGAAGCAAGGGGTTACGGGAATGCCCGGAAAAGCCAGTAAAACCCAGAAACCTGGTAGTCTGTATGTGGGAGAAGCCCTCAGCTCTCTGCAAAGAGGTAAGGAAGGGGTGGGAGAGGCTGAAGTAAGATGACTACCTGGAGGGGATGCTCTGTGTGGGATATTCATTCATTCAGGGAGCTGCAGGGAAAGGAGAGGGAATTCCCCCATTTGGTCACCATGACCCTTGCTGACACTATGACTTCTTTTCTACCTCCCATAACACCATTGCTGCTGCTTCCTGCTCCAGAAAGGCTGTTTGGGAGCAAGGCTGAGCAGGGTGAGAAGGGTGTTAGGATGCTCATGCTCCTGATGAGAAGATCAGTTGCCCAGCCCCACCCAGCCTGGCCAGAGCGTTTCTCCTTTGCCTCTGAGGACTCCTTGGAATGGGACCTGGGTTAGTAGGAGGCATCCCACCGCTGGCCCTGCTCCTGCTGCGAGGCTGGCTCCTAACGAGCAGGATGGGGGAGACAAGGTGCCAACTGCTGCAGTGGCTGCC
>NW_009259063.1:414620-424703 GCF_000687185.1 Egretta garzetta
CACCCCAGCAGCTCACCTGATCCGTGACTCTTCCCTGCCTGGTCCTCATCAACTCTGAAGAGGAAAAATATTTTTCTTCTCAGGCAGAGAATTGTAAATAATGTCCATGCTCTGCTCTCTCACAGAAGGATGTTTAAACCAGCTGTACGTGTCTTTCAAAGCGCGGGGAAGATGTAGTGAAGAAGGGCCAGGCTATAAAAATCAAGTCATCCCTTGCATGCTTCTCCCTGCTTGGTCTGTCTTTTTAAAAATTCATAAACTGGGAGACCACCCACCCTGCTGTAATGCCTTCCTGGGTGAAATCCAAAAGTGGAGAGGGTCAGATCCTTACCTGCAGTAGTTCCATGAAATGTCATTAAAATCAAAGGCACTGTTGTCATTTATCACAGTGAAGGTCCTCTTGCAGAAAGCATTTTTAACTGCCAGCATCCTCACTGAGCATGAGGGAAAGAAATCCATGGTAATTTGGAGGGAATATTTTCCCTGTCTAGTTTAAAGGTGCTTGTTGTTCCTATTTCAGTTGTGCCTAGGGGTTCCTACCAGAGAAAAAGGTACCGATACTGGGGTTTGGGTTGGCACAAGTTTCTTTCAACATTGACTTAAGCTGTCAGGGCTAAGTAGATCAAGAAGAATAGCACTCAAATAATGAGAGCTTCAAGGCTTTGTAGATAACAAAGAGAATCTAATTTTAGTTATGGTCTCCAGTGAATTTTGGAAAGGTCATATTCTTTCATCAGTGCCTAGAAGGACAAGGAGCGTCTACTTGAACTCCTCTCCCACCTTAAAGGTAGCAGCACACCTGGCTCTTATGCAAAGCCTGGGAAGGCCAATATGACTTTGTTTTTTCCTTAGAATTATCTGGTACAATATTAAAAATGTCGTTGCTGCACTGCAAGGGCAGTAAAGCAGAGCTAAGAAAGAGCAATCATACCAGGGACAGGTGAGGACTTAAGTCTCTGCTGCTGCTTCGTGTGAGATCATGCTAGTATATCCACAAAGACATGGAGGTAGAAGAAGCAAGAAGTCTGTGTGTGTTCAGAAGGTGTATTACGACCATATTAGTTTTGCTATCTATTTATCCTCTGGAAAGTTGACAATGAAACAACTAGTCCACCCGAATATACATAAAAATATGTGTATACATATATGTGTATATACACTGTCTGTGTGTGTGAATACATACACATACATGGCAGAGTGAGTGGTATCTTGTGAGTGCAGAATTACATACACTGAACCATGTTTTCTGATATTTTTCTCCAAGTTTCTTACCCTCCCACCAATTCCTAGTATATTGCTGTAGCTAAATCTTCCCTCAATTTTTTTCATGTCACATTTATTTTTTGCCAGTGAACAGGGTCTTATTAGCAGGTTCCTAAAACTGAACTTGTGATATGCTGTACCCTTCATGCTAAAACACAAAAATGTTCTTGGGTTGACTCAAGACATCCCTCCCTACCAGTTTGGAGGTACCTCCATCACCCAACAAGATTTAAGAAAAATTAAATAATTTCTAAAATATCAGTCTCAGTCTTAACTTAGAAATTGTACTTTTGAACCAGAGGTTAATTAACTCTAGTGGTTATAATGTTAGTATTATAGCCCTTGCTTCTATGAGGAATTTACAGAGGAGTAGTTTGCAAACAGGCACCCTGCATTTAAAAATAACCTTGGTTTGCAGGCATATATAACTTGTTTTAGATACAGTTGCTGTCTCTGCCTAAGATCCTTATCATTGTCAAGGAAATGAGAATTTCTCTGGGGCTGTTATCACTATAATTCCATGAAATACAGTCAAGTACCGTAAATGTAAACCCTTGTTGCCTGTTGCCAGCCTTTTCTAGGAGCTCATCATTCTTAGATGTGAATAGTATGGACGGGAGATCTGTCTGCTGAGGTGCTTGATATCAACAAAGTCTGAGAAACTCCAGATGAAATATAGGAGTGTTGCTCAACTTTTAGACAAATATACCTTGCTAAAGGTCACCTGTGAAGGAAAAGATATATGGAGGATGCCTGGAAAGGTGTTCAGAAAACAGATGGTTCAGTTTTATTTTCCCTCCCTTGCTTATTTTTCACTTTTGAAATTGAAGCCCTACTGGGGCTGCAAAATTTTGCAGTCATTGGAGAAATAGCGACGTGGTGCATTGCCACAGCCAAATGAGATGATGTTTAAAAAGAGACAGAAAAAGGTTTTTTTTCAGTCAGACTACCTCAACTCTGCTAGCCTATATTTTTTTTTTCAGTGTCTAATTAACATCAGATAAAAGAGATCTTAAAATCTTTAATAACAATTTTTCTTCTTCATGGAGATGCAAGAACTCAGAATGACATCCTTGATGCATCCTTTATCAAGGCTTGGGAAGTTTGAAAGACTAAATTCAAGATCTTTCAGATGGGTCTAAAGTAAAAGAAAATCAAGAAGATTTTAGCTTTATTCTCTTCATCTGTCCTTTACCCATCAGCTGTAATTTAGCCACCAAACAGATGGGGAAGACAAGCTCCATACAGGATATATATGTTTTCTCATGCCAGCTACAATGGAAGGAATATTTGGTGTACCAGTTTTATCATCTGCTGCTTTAATTTCTTTTAATTCCCCAAAGTTTCAAGCTGATCTGTGTTCCAGCTCTAAGTATCTGTATTAGAACCAGATTTACAAAACCTCAAGCAAAAGTCTGATTGAGATTTTATAAATCTGACCTTAATGAGGAGACTTAGAGCTGGATTTTTCAGATTGTTTCGAATGTCGGGGGGGATTAAAAACTTGTCTTTATGAACAAGGCTCCTTTAGCATCTTCTTAATGAAGACCCTAGGTTTAGAAATGCTTGTTTAGGAAGAAGGTAAAAGACAGAAATCAAAGCATCTTTCTTCAAAGTAATAAAAACCATTCTTCATTTCGAAATGGCAGGGCAGCCTGAGAGAGTGAAGCCAAGCCCAGGACCTCTTCTTGGTGTGGCAAGCTATGGTGTTCGCAGATGCTGAGTAAGACTCTGTGGGGATACTGCTGCCAGTGGGGTGGGAATTAAGCAGGTAAGAGCTGCCCTTTCTAGATCCAGCTCAGACAAGTAAGGGCTGGGCTCTCTAAGCCAGTGCAGTGGGTTGCCAACCTGCTCATCAGCGAGAATTGGCACTGCTCCTGCCTCCATGCCCTGAACCTTCCCCAGCATGCATGGGGCTGGTATGGTGCTCACCCACTTCATCTCCCAGATCACCCCCAGGTGCGGGGATGTTTGTGACAAATATTTCTTCCCTTTTCACTCTGCTTTGTTTCTCCCTGCAGTCACTGAAGGCAAGATTCAATCCTCTGGATCAATACAGAACACAGACAAGCCCCAGCAGGATCTAAGGGCTGGGGGGATGCTCTGCAGGTATATGCAAATCCAAGCTCTGCAAACCAGTCTGTCTTCCCCATTCACACAAGACCCATAATGAGATTAAGCATGTTCGGAAAAGCAATTGCGTGTTTTGAGGATGTTGTTTTCTAAATGCAACGTGTTAACTATACCTCTTGTGCATATGGTTAGAGGGGCTCCGGCACTGTGAGAACCTAAAGACCTAAAGAACTTCTCTAAAATGCATGCAGCTTGCTAATGTCTGCTTTTAAAGAGAGGACACTGCTTCTATATAATGTTTTCTAGGACTGTCTCCAGGGGAGAACTACATTTACTTCAGTGACTCGAATGAGGATTAAGGGCTCAGAGTATCTGAATGCTTGGCCACTCATTACAACTAAAGGTCTTGGTGTCAGACATCATATCCTAACGGAGTATGTATTAACCAGCTGGCTAGGAAAGTCTAGCTTGGGAAATATGTGACGTACTGAAGTGCTTCCATTTTGCTCATTGAATTCAGTATGAAGATCAATTTGTGCATCTGCAAGCTCTTCAAAAGTAGCTGACAACAGAATGGCTTGTTTGCTCAGGGACAAACTTCTGCAGCTTGTTCCATGGTCTGTGAGTCTCTGAGTTCACCTTCCTTTCTTGTTTTTGCAGTTATCCTGGGAAATAGATTGGGGAAACAGCAGAAAACCTTAAGAGAAACTAGCATAAAAAAATACACTCTGTGGCAGAATTTTAAGATTAAGATAAACTGTGGTTTATGTGGTTCCCTAATGTACCCAGCTGTCTAAACTATTTCCTCTCACCTAAGATCTGTCAACATTGGGAATATCTGCTAAGATGTTCCACTGCCAGTTATGGGTATGCCATTGAGCAAAGCAAGTGCAAAACTCTATATGAAGGGGAATGCAGTATGCTCTTCCTGATCATCTCTATCATCTTCCATAAAATAACACCAAAGCTCATGCAAGGATTTCTGTTTGGTTGGGTTTGTATTAAATTATCAAAGACCTTACATTTCTCTACGTCCCCAAGTGCATTTGCACTTTGTCTTCCCTGATAATGTACCTGTTATAAAAGTGAAAAGGTACTGTCTTTTCTTAGACTTGTGGATATAGCTGAGAAAAAAAAAAGGGGGGGAGGGAGGACACCCAGCAGACAAGCTCTTGCAAACTGCAGAAACTGCAAAAAACATTTGCTTGTTTGTTTTTCTCCCAATTATATCAGCTGGCCTACAAAAACATGTCAGCTCCTCCCACGTACCTTGCCAGGGACCTTATATTATGACAGCTAAAACAATGCTTTGCTGTTTAAATGAATGCAGTGTCTTCAGCTTTTGAGAACAAATAGTATTCATCATCCTCCTAATATTGATATCGGCAGGGGAGAGCACTGGTTACTAATCAACTGCTTGTTTTAAGACCCAGCTCCACTGGCCACTTTGCTAGATAATCTTCTTCTAGTCCAGTTGTCAACATTTAAGACAGGGGTTTCTGTCAAAATGGAGAACACACTGACTGGTAAATATGTTGATAAATATGTGTAAAATCCCAATTATTAAGTGGGATTTCAAGCAATCCAATTGTTATGTTTTTCAGACAGAATTTGCCTATCATTAAGTTTGCCTATCAAGAAGTTTGCACAGTTCTTGCTAGTCAGATCTTGCATTGCTGCAGACTTGGGCTGCAATTTGTGTTACTGCTGAGCCTCAGACACCCCTATGTCTACTGGGAGAGTATAAACACACAGTGAGGCTTCCTTAGCATTTCTGTGCCGCTGCATTATCCTGAGCATATTTCTCATGACGACTTGCAAGGTTAATAGCAGAGTTTCCAGAGAGGAACAAGAAGACTCTTGTGCGCAGAAGGCAGAGGATACTCATGTAATGTATGTACAGGCTCACTCCAGAAAAGCCTTGAATAAAGTCTACATTAATAGGATGTCATTAAAAAAAGTGGTGACACATTGTGTGATGAGTTGCATGGTTTCAGATATTTCTAAAATTATTAAATATAAATAATCAAACCGTCAATACATTTTTGCTGCTTGTCAGGCTTCTTAGTAGCACTTTGCACCATCCTGTGAGCTTTGCAGTGACAGCTGATGACACATTTGTTGGAGGATAAGGTAGCTGGTTCACATATCAGATCAGCAACAGATCAGTGATTTCAGGCAAAAAGGAAATAATGAAAAAAAATCTCTGGGATGTTTCTGGGCAAAACAAACCAAGGGGAAAATATTAAGAGAACAAGAAGGGTTGTTATTACATTATCCTTCTGCACTGTGTTTCATGATGCTGCAGCACAGAATCCAAGCTGGTGCCAACTCTCTGCTTGGCTCTTAAAAGAGATTTCTAAGCATTTGAGGAAAGCTGGTTCAAAATGATGTGAAAAAAAATTGACTTTTTTTCTGGAGAAGTTGTTGATGTTTTGCAAACAGCTCCAAGTAGTGTTGAAATTTTCCTGCTTTTTTTTTTTTTGTTGTTGTTCCTCTGTTTGAAGAAAACTGTGTATGTTACTTTACTGCTCTGTTGAAAAATTATCTTGTAACCTTGAGGCATATATATTAGTTTTATTTCATTTTAGCCTGTTTAGCTGCAGATCAAGCATAGTGAATCAATGCTGTTGGTTTAGCTCGTTTAAAATTTGTTGGCTTCCATTTAAAGCCAATAATCATAACGCTTTCTGGCTGTGCTAGTCCTCAAAGAAATAATACACTCGTACAGCTTTCATTGATCTTTGGGAAGGCTGGAACTCTATTTTGTGAATAAATATGTTATCAAAGCTATTAAAAGCTTTTGTATTATCAAATTATTCCTTAGCCTTATTGAAACAGAAAATAGAGCACTTACTTACTTTCTACCATTTACCATTACTCTGTTGTATTAAAGTACACCGTTCTGAAATGGTTGATACAAGGCTGCTCACCTATGAATGTGCAAAATGGATGCAATGACCCCAGCAATGCATCTGAGGAGCTGGTTCTGCTACAGGGCTTTGCATTGAGCCACTGTGGGAGAAAACCACTTCTGGCTGCAATTATCCTGCTGCTGCGTGAAGTCTCAGCAGGCGAATGGGCCCGCTTAAACGGGAGCCAGGGGCTCAGTAGGCTTAAATCTTCGCAGTACTCTGGAAGTTCACAGCGCTACGCCAATTTACAACAACAAGGGTATCGTGCTCAGTCTTTATGACGGCGGCAATGGTAATGCTGAGCTTGCCTTCCTGAAACACCGCAGCGTTATAAGGGAACGGCCCGGTCTCAGCTCTCCAGGAATGGAGTTGCTTCTTCAGTGGATAGGAACGGTTAAGCTCAATTGTACAAAACATATGTTGCTTGCATAAGATACATTTTGGGTGAAAACTCTGCTTTTAATTATAGCTGGTTGCATAAAATGTCAGTGATTAAAGCACGGATTTAGCAGTATTCTTGGCCTGCATGATACCAGCCAGAAAGCATGTCTCTCCTCCTGTTTACTCCTCTTGGAGCAGAATTTCTCCAACTTTATGGAAGTTTTTTATTCAAGTGAAAAAAAAAAGACAACCAAAGAGAAAAGTAGCAGTTCCTCATCTATTCTGTCTCTCAAGTTTTCTCAATGGTGAAATTGCTCAGGATGGGATCCAGAACAAGCTGAGCAGGGCTGTTTTGAAACAGGGAAAAACAGAGATCTAATATCTCACTTCAAAGCACGAAAGCTAAAATTCAGGTTTAGGTTGTCTGAGGCAATCTTAGCCTTTGGTGTCCTTTTGCCCATAGACTGATGGGGAATGCCCATCCTTTAAAATCACCAGTTGCCTCTGATAAGTAAAATTCCTTCAGTAATTCTCCAGAGCCTGAGATAATTATATCCAAGGCAAAACTGGCAAGGTTTGAAATCTGATCAGCATGATCCACTGAAGTATTTGTTCTGATTTAGCCATTGTCATTCCAAAAATACTGCCATGGAGGAAAATATAAACATGATCCCTTCTTTTTTAGGATTGTTGCCATCTGTATCATAGTTACCAAATGTTTCTTGCTTAACTTGTATTTAAAATTAACCTAGTCTATGCATCGCCTGCCTTTACTGTAAGCATAATATAGTAATCACAACTCTGTTCACAGAATGTGGTCTACTTCGATAAGCATTTTTCTTTAGCTTTGAGTAATGTTTTCTGACAAGTGCTATTTCTGCCACTTCTTCTATAAATATGTAAGTTCTTATTATTCTGCTGTAGTGATTCACTTCTGTACTCGTTTCTGTGGAAGTACGTTGAATTACACCAGCTGAGGTTATGGCCCCTACTGTGCTTTTCAGAATGTTTTCTTTCAGTCTCCTCTATTTTTAGGTCAATTACTGAGTCCCCATCACATTACATGACTGAAGATAGCACCTGTCCTTTTATTTATATCCTCATATTTTCTGAGTTCCTGTTGCTGCTTTTTTTGACCTCCCTTCCATGTGTAACTGCTTCTCATTATACTGTTTCCTGATTTAAGCTAGATTACACAATATCTGTGCAGACTCAATAATCCCTTTGAAGGAACTAATTGAGCAGAAAATGCTTGCGGGAGACCTATGGGTTAACCCCAGCCAAGGCAAAATCCTCAAGCATGTAAGGAGGATACTTTCCTTTTTAAATGAGGCAATTAATGGTTAAAATGCTATCTTACTCTGAATGCTGTGCAAGCAAGTATTACTTTGGCAACCTTTGGTGAGAGCAAAACCATGTTTAAAAGAGTATGTACTAGAAAGCCAGGTCCTGCCTGACTCCAGGAGAGATCTTTAGCACCAGGAGGGACACCCTTCCTAATCTCCAGCTTCTGCATTTCTGGAAAGAGCTGACAGAAGTCACTTGATTTGCACGGCAGCTTCCAGCTAAGCATGACCAGACGCTGGAGGAGCGGGGAAGAGCCACAGACATGTCTCTGGTCTCTGTCTGCGGTAGGACTGACTGCTTGTGAGAGAAGTCAGAAGGAAACTAAAGCGGCACCCATCTGACCCTCAAAAAACACTCACTTTGAATTACCAAGTTGGTACTGTC
Source organism: Egretta garzetta (assembly GCF_000687185.1). Classification (NCBI taxonomy): domain Eukaryota; kingdom Metazoa; phylum Chordata; class Aves; order Pelecaniformes; family Ardeidae; genus Egretta; species Egretta garzetta. The sequence continues at coordinate 422,984 of NW_009259063.1, forward strand.
AAGTGTAATGGCTGAGAGTCAAGGCTCTTCTGTATGAAGTACCCAATTAATGGCTGAATGAGTATTTGGAGGTTTTGGCATATATTCAGGATTTGTTATCATTTGACCTTTTCAAGCCTAGTTTATTACATGTCATATATGGCTTTATTTGTGTAGTATATTTTTTTCTTTAATTATTATAGCTTATCCTTAAAAATAAGCATTACTTATATATCTGTGTCAGCGTAAAACTAGAATCACTCACAAGTGTGGCTGCTTTTAAATATATTTCCAACATGATTTATAGGGTTAACTCCATATGCACAAAGAATCTTAAATTTCAAGAAACAGAAGCTCTTCCCAAAAATATGCTATTGTACTAGGATGGGCTGCAGTATACTTCAGGTAATTTCAGGCTATTCAAGCATCAGAGTTCTCCACATCAGTATTCAGTCTGTATTTCACCATGATCAAAATAAGGCTATCAGTTTCTTATGTTATATCTTTGATTCTGGCTCACTTCACCTATGAAGTGTCATTCCTGTGGGTTTTGGGCTGTAATTTGAGCTGTGCCAGCCTTAGCATGACTTCTTGGATCCCACAATGAAGTGAACATCTAATACTCTGATAAAGAACAGCGAGGAAAATAGGAACCAAATAGTAAAAAAGTAATGTGTATAAAAGTTTACTAGTGATAGCTGGAGGCCTCTTCCCAAATACGGCACTGATTTTGGCACATTTGGAATGTTGTATCTAATTCCCTATTTCTCAACAACAATGTCATGCAATTACAATATTGATTGTGAAGGTGTGTGTCTAAGGTTAAGACTTGAGAGTAAGGTTGGAGTGAGTTGTGTGGCAAGTGTAAATGGTTCACTTTTTGAGTTTCTGAAGAAAAAGTGCACGGGTCTCGTTTTCCAGCCAGTTTGAACAAAGGCAGCACCTGAAGAACATTTATGTTTCTGGTGTTTGGAGCTCCCATCTCTGGCATTGCTGTTACTGCTGTTAATTACCCACTTGGGCTTCTTTTCACTTAGTGCTAATTCTTGGCCCTGGCAGACTGAGTCACTGTAAATTGACTGAAAAAGAAATCTTTCTTTGTCCTCAGCAAATCTGAATAAATTAGTATTTTTTTTTTATCATTATGCCTCTTTGTTGACATTCTCTTTGTGAAAGAAAGGGGCATGTTTAATTAAAACAAGAAAGTGCTGAAGTTAAACAACATTTCAGTCACACCGATAGTCAAATAATGTGCTATTTTTTCAGCGTAACATGCCTGCCTTCTCTGCACTATTTACTCTACTGCTAATAGAATAGAATCATAGAATGTTTTGGGTTGGAAGTGACCCCTAGAGGTCATCTAGTCCAACCCCCCTGCAGTGAGCAGGGACACCGCTAACTAGACCAGGTTGCTCACAGCCCCGTCCAACCTGGCCTTGAATGTTTCCAGGGATGGGGCCTCCACTACCTCTCTGGGCAACCTGTTCCAGTGTTTCACCACCCTCATTGTAAAGAATTTCTTCCTTATATCCAGTCTAAACCTGCCCTAGTTTAGTTTAAAACCATTACCCCTTGTCCTGTCACAGCTGGCCCTACTAAAAAGATTTTCCCCATCTTTCCTATAGGCCCCCTTTAGGTATTGAAAGGCCGCAATCAGGTCTCCCCGCAGCCTTCTCTTCTCCAGGCTGAACAAGCCCAACTCCCTCAGCCTGTCCTCATAGGAGAGGTGCTCCAGCCCTCG
>NW_009259063.1:424922-427333 GCF_000687185.1 Egretta garzetta
GGGGGTTACCCCGACCCAGGTGCAGGACCTTGCACTTGGCCTTTTTGAACCTCATGAGGTTCACACAGGCCCACCTCTCCAGCCTGTCCAGGTCTCTCTGGATGACATCCCGTCCTTCTGGTGTGTCAACCGCACCACTCAGCTTGGTGTCATCCGCAAACTTGCTGAGGGTGCACTCGATCTCGCTGTCTAAGTCATTGATGAAAACGTTAAACTGCACCGGTCCCAGTACGGACCCCTGAGGGACACCACTCGTCACCAGTCTCCATCCGGACATTGAGCCATTGACCACTACCCTCTGGACACGACCATCCAGCCAGTTCCTTATCCACCAAACAGTCCACCCATCAAATCCATAGCTCTCCAATTTAGAGAGAAGGATGTTGTCGGGGACCGTGTCAAAGGCTTTGCAGAAGTCCAGATAGATGACGTCTGTTGGTTTTCCCTTGTCCACTGATGCTGTCACACCATCATAGAAAGCCACTAGGTTTGTCAGGCAGGACTAGCGGCTGTAATGTAATGTAATGTAAGCCTGGGTTTTGCAGCAACAATCTGTCAAAAAGCTAAATAATCTGCAATTAGCAGAGAGGAAGCTTTATGTTTGCACCTCAAAAATGTCTATAATAATTCACTGGGGACTCAGGCCCGGGAGATGCCAGGCACCTTCTGCCCTGTTGAGCTGCTGTCGCAGCACCGCGCAAAAACCGGAGACCGAGGGAATGCCCAAATGCAGGCGACAGAGGTGTGGCCCTGTACCCTGGGCAGCCACCTTCCCTCCCCAGGTGTTCTCAGTGCAGGAGGACCTGAAATCTCGCATTCAGTGAGGTGGTGCTTTCTGAACATACATTATCAGCACCTCATTAGCTACGGTACTGCTGGGGACTTGCAGTAATTGTGTGGGTGTTATGACTGGTGGCAAACATGAGGTAGGTGCTGCAAGCTGAGTGAACAAGGTGTGCATATGGGGATTCATTGTGCTGATATAAGTATGTATCTTTTTTCTTCCGACTCAGAATTTCTTTGGTTTCTAACAGTTTGGCCTTCGTGGCTAAGATGCTCCAGAAAATTCTTGCCTTTATTGAAGGTATAACAAACACCAATTTAATCTGTACTGGGTCTTCATGCTTGTTCTCAGATTTATCTAAACCTCTTCAAAAAACACAAGGAAAGATCTCCCACCTCCCAAGTTGCCTGCTTCAAGAGCAAAACCTGAAGTTAATAAAGGAAGCAATGAGGTGGTTAGTTAAGTATTAAGCTGAAAGTGGTTTAAAAGTTTCAATGTACATTTGAGTATTTCTCCACTTAAAAAAAATAGAAAAAAAACACCATCCAACTTGTGCATAAAAGTGATATTTAAAGCGTCTGTCCTGAAATAGCCTGTTGCCAGGCCTGGCTTAATGTGAACAAAACATTCCGGCTTTCCTTTCTACAAGTCAAGATCACTAGATGCATTCAAAAATCATCTAAGTACTCCTTTTCATTGCCTAGTATATGTGTGTTTCAGTTATGTTTGCAGCTCATCACTGTCATCACAGAAATTACCAAACTGGAAGCTGATCACTTTGAGCTGGTCCCCCTGCTTATGCAGAGCAATGCGCATAGCAGCATCCTGTTTTCAGGATTGCATCCTTCCTACCAACAATGGTAGTTTAATGTGCTTTCTCCAGTTCTGGGGTGGAAAAAAAAGTGGTATGTACAAAATTCACATTGGTGTCGATGTTAAATCCTTCTCTGCTTGCCAATGGGTAGTTAGAATAGCTGCAGGATTCATCCCTGCCAGGGGTAACTGGCTTGGGATAGAAGAGTAGTTTAGGGAATTGCTGAGGGCAGAAGTGCAGGGTGCATAATGATCTGTGCCAGTGGCCGGACAAACCATGTTTGGGTATGGACATTAGCATGACTGGTAGGTTGAAAGAACCTTGAAAACCTTCAGGATTCCAAATCAGGAAAACCAATTACTTGCATGACGTGGGTGAATTTAATGAAAAAATAATGATCGCAGGGAAAGCATAGTCATTCTTCACAGTCCTCCAGCTGAACTGCAAAAACAGATCTTAAGAGGGATGGAGGGAAGGATCAATGTAATAAACTCTAGAGCACATTTCATTAGGGTTGAGCCATAACAAACAGCAGGGCATACTGTAATAGCGATCCCCTTTTAGAATGGCAGCAAGGGTGCCAGGAGCTGTATTTCCATCTCTTACCAGTAGAAGCATTCCTATTCCACAAGTAAGACAATAAAAAAGAAGGCCATTAGCCTCTTGCCCAGCTCTGTCTTCTGACCCTAACCAGATTTCTGAACCAACCAAGGAAAATCCTATCTCTGTATGAACAGCCCAGATTTTACATCAAATCCAAGTGACTGCAGAGGAGGAAGACTCTGAAGGGATCCTTTGACCAAAGGGAGGTTT
>NW_009259063.1:427362-480257 GCF_000687185.1 Egretta garzetta
TGATGCCTAAGTGGCAGATAGGCCATGCCTATCTCATTTCAAAGACTAGAAGGGCAATACAGTGAGTTACTCATCATAGATGTCTATGCTTTAAATGTCTAAAATTAGGTGAGGTGAGCCTCCTTGGGCAATAGATGATAAATACATGATCAGTGAAACCTCCTCTCTAATACCAGGGTGAAGAGCCCATTATATATGCCTTGGTATGTTTACACAGGAACACATAGGCTGGATGGATGCTTCTGTGCACTAAAATCAGTGCAAAGAATCTTAATGATGTCCTAACAACTGGACCCGATGCTTTTAAAATTACATCACATACTTTTTGCTGTTCAGCTTCAATGCCTTAATTTTTCAGTTATTTGAGATAAACAGTAATTTACACTCCTAAAAATTCAGTGAAAAAAAAATTATGCAGTCATAAGGTTCTTACCTACAACCAGGAGAAATGGAAGTAAATGGATTTGTGTTCATTTGAATATTTACCACTTTCCTATAAAGACAAAGCCCACAATAAATTTTCTGATATAATGTACACCAACATCTATTTTAAACTTCATTTTCAGTGCAAATGGGCTTTATCAGCCCCACTCATGCCTCTGACTTAATTTGTAATGATGTTTTCCTAAGCACCATAATCTGAATAAATGGATAGAATTTCCCTACCTACCTCAAAACCAAATAATTTTATCTTTTCATTGCAAATTCAGTGCTATAGAGCATTCCATCCAGACCAAATTAAGGTCCTGGGTTGTAAATCTGATTTTATCATCTGGTTTGTGGATAGAGTTCAAGCAAAAGCCTTCAGGAGTGAAACCAAATCCATCAAAGGGTAGAATCTGGCTGCTAGTCCAGAAACTCGGCCTGTAGACTGGCACATGAGATGAAAGCACAGGATTCAAAGCTAATCTGAGATCCAGACATTAACTGGAAGTAATAGATCGAAGCATACAAAAGTCCATTTCTCTAAGGCTAACGTGTGCTCTGATTTGTATCTTGCCCTTGTCATTGATCTTAGCGAGGCTTCACAAGCAAGGTATGTGAAGTGCAGAAGTTGTTACTTTGTATTCAGAGCTGTACCTTCAATATAGTTGGTGAGAAAGTGAGAAAATAATTAAGGGAGCAGTTGTTTGGGATGGTGAAAAGGAATGAACAAAATGCTGGTGACAAACTAAATGCTCTTATATGAGCAAGGACAGATACTCTCACCTGAATGTTCTTAAATAGCAGACAGAGATAATTGCAGAGGCATTATCAATCATTTTTGACACTTCATTAAGAGCATATGAATTTCCAGTGGAAGAGCAGATGAATTTCCAGTGGACTGAAGGACAGGAAAGCCAAGGTACAGCCAATAGTTAAGTAGGTAATAAATAGGAGAGAAAGATGTGGGTCTTTGAGGCAAGCTTCAATACCCAAAGAAATAATAAAAGGGTTTATTCCCAGGCATTATTGCTACAGCTTCCAAATGTGCAAGTTTCAGGACCTGTGGGAGGGAATGCTCTCAGGTCCAAGGAGAGGCAATCAGATGGGTAGGAATATATCGAGCTAGGAGTTTCTGACTGAGAAGTATGACATGCCCTACTCTCCACCCCTGATTCCTCATCTGTCCCCGCCAAACACAGCATTTTATATTTAGAATATATTTGGAGAGAATTCCAAAAAAGAAATAGTTATGATCAATAGAAGAACCCAAGTAAAGGATTAGACACATGCTTGCTCTGTGATGATTAATCTAATTTAAGCACTCCCATGGTCCTGTAATACTGGGGAGTGATTCTGAATACTATTACTGGATTTCATTTAGTACACAGAGGCAGGCATGCGTAGAGGCTAGAGGTGCAAGAATGGGTAGGCATGTCTTGGCAGAAACAAGATAAACCATGCCCTGAATTGTCATTTTTCTTGCAAACAAATCCCAGGCTGAGTTACCCAGGTTGTTTCTGGACACCTTGAACACCATTCTGATATGTCTTTCCACTCTGGGCTAGGTTGTTTTGGTCCATTGGTTTAAAAAAACTCTTTTGGGGATTTCTTTGTTAGAATATATATGAATGTCCATTAAAAATTAACAATAACAGAACCATTAATATATTGGGACAGATGCTTAATTAATATAAAGACAGTGATGCTATGCTGATATATGCAAGCTAAAGATCTGTCCTATTGAATATCCAGAGCAGACACTTGCCAACCATATTATCTATGCTTCATTGCCTTGTTTTCTGTATGCCCAAAGAAAGACAAAGAAAATTAGCTCTTTCTTATACTACTCATAGCCAGGAAAGGATCTGTCATCATCAGTCATGAAAACACTTGAAATATGGATGCAGTGTCTTCATTGGCACAGTCTTCCATGTCTAGCTTGTTACCTTGCTTTAGAGGACAGAGGGGTTTTTTCCAGTGCATGGGTTTCTGACATTTGTGTCAGCAAAGCTGGCTGGGGCAGTGGAGGGGAGTGTGTGTTTTATTGCAGTTTCTTATTTGATTTTGAATTTCATTTAATTTAAATTCATTTTTTAAGCTAATTGATTTTTCTACATGTATGTCTCACTGTTATGCATAGACCATTGATCTATTCTCCTGAGAGCTCCAACTTTAAATATTAAGTCATTCGTAACATTTTGAGACAGCTTTCTGTAGCTATTGTAGTGTAAAGCTTTATAGTACTAGAGTTTCTTAGAAATGTTGGGATACGACATCACTTGGCACTGGCCAAGTAACCGTGGTACTTTTCTTCAGAAGCCAGCAGAACACCAGGTTTGTAATGATATCTGGCAACTCACTCTTAGATAGGACTGTTTTAAGGCTTTCTTTTATTACAAATGTAGCTACTGTTTTAATTTTGTATCTAGGGTGGGCATTGAATTAAAAACTGCAGCTACTTTCAATTATACTCTAATGTTCTGTATCAAGATAGCTTTCATTTTTCATGGTGTTGCTCAGTTGCCCTGCCCCCTTCCCTGCTGGCTTCTAAGCACTTGGGAATTACCCAGGGATGGAAATTAGCAGATGTAATTCATTTGCCACCTCCTATGCTTTGATAGTAAAATCATAGAATCATTTGGTTGGAAAAGACCTTTAAGATCATTGAGTCCAGCTGTGAACCTAACACTGCCCAGTCCACCACTAAACCATGTCCTGAAGCACCACATCTAGATGCCTTTTAAATACCTCCAGGGATGGGGACCTAACCATTTCCCTGGGCAGCTTGTTCCAAGGCTTTGGCAACCCTGTCGGTGAAGAAATTTTTCCTAGTGTTCAACCTAAACCTCCCCTGGTGCAACTTGAAGCCATTTCCTCTTGTCCTATCACTTGTTACTTGGGAGAAGAGACCAACATCCACCTCACTACAACCTCCTTTCAGGCAGTTATAGGGGGCAATAAGGTCTCCTCTCAGCGTCCTTTTCTCCAGGCTGAACAACCCCACTTCCCTCAGCCACTCCTCATAAGACTTGTGCTCCAGACCCTTCATCACCTTCATTGCCCTTCTCTGGACACGCCCCTGCACCTCAACATCTTTCTCATAGTAAGGGGCCCAAAACTGAACACAATGTTCGAGTGCAGCCTCACCAGTGCAGAGGACAATCACTTTTCTACCCCTGCTGGCCACAATTCGAGTGCAGCCTCACCAGTGCAGAGTACAGGAGGACAATCACTTTTCTACCCCTGCTGGCCACACTATTTCTGATAGAAGCAAGGATGCTATTGGCCAACTTGTCCACCTGGGCACATTGCTGGCTCATATTCAGTTGTCTGTTGACCAACACCCCCAGGTCCTTTTCTGCCAGGCAGCTTTCCATCCATACTTCCCCTAGCCTGTAGCATTGCATGGGTTTGTTGTGGCCCAAGTGTAGGACCTGGCACTGAACCTTGTTGAACCTCATACAGTTGACCTTGGCCCATCGATCCAGCCTGTCCAGATCCCTCTATAGAGCCTTCCTACCCTCCAGAAGATAGATCAATTCACTGAGTGAAAAAAATTATGTTCTTACAAGCCAACTAAAAACTTCTGTCCGTGGGGAAATGTGGGAAGAAGTCGCTCAAAGGAATAGAATGCTGTTATGGAAATGCCACAGATAAACCCTTTATAGGCATAGTCCTCCCTTCTCCCTCTGTATCTCTCAGCCCTGGGACTGGGGGGTTGCTGGGAGAGGCACTTTCTGGTGAGATGGAGGAAGGGCAGAAGGCATAGACTGCACCTGCAAGGATAGCACTCCTATGTGAAAAGGAAGGGTGTCCCAACCCCCTGAAGGCAGTACTAGCAGGAGCCATGAAGACCCATGTTAGGGGAGAGCTTTGGACCTCAGCAGCTCTGAGAGTAACCTAGCAGACACTGAGGGATGCTCATGATGCCATTGCTAATGCCATGGTTAGGCTGAGATTGCCACTGGTGTGGGCAGGTGGAGGAGCAGGGGAGCAACACAGACTCTGGGATTGACTGCTGGAGCTACAGGTTAGCATCATTTCATGGAGAGCAGGAGACTGGCTTCCCCATCCTCCATCCAGTTAGGATGAACTCTGGCTGTGCTCATTTGGTGCTGGGGTTTTGTTAGCCTCCAGCAAATTGAGTTGAAGGAAATAAAAAGCAATGTGTGAAAGGCACGTTGGTTCATTGGGTGCTCAGTCAGGATGTAGAGGTGAAGAACCACTGGCAAGGACAGTGGGGGTGGGCCTTAGCCTCATGCTGCTCATTCTTCATTGTTTCCTCAAATTAGTTAGAAATTCTTATGGTTTTAATAAAGTCAACTCAGCGGGGGCTTGGTGCTTGTAAGTGGGGAAGAATCTGCTGTGGAAAAAAAAAGGTGGGGGGTGTGTGTGTGTGCGTGAATTCTGTCTTTCTGTTTATGGGATCAAAATGCTTTATTCTGGAGATGCTCAGATACTGAACTAAGTCTTCACTGCCTAGGAAAAGACTAGGAAGGAAAAGTAAAGTAAACACCCTTCTAAGGGCTAGCTGGTGTCTCAGAGTGAACCATCTGTCTTTTATGGGGTTCACAAATACAAGAAAATGCAATTCCTTCTAAGTCCACCCTGACTTGTGTCCTCCATGCTATGGCAAATGTGGCACAATTACTGACACCAGAAATTCAAAGCTAATTTTCTAGGCTGGGGTAGACAAGCTTGGCTCCCACTAAAGAAAAGGGGGTGTAATTTATCCCTAGTCCCCCATGCACACACATGAGGGAACCAGTTGCTTGTGGCTTTAAGGTGTAACTCTCTCATGTAAAGGAGGAAAAAAATACTGGAAAACCTTTCCTCTTCATTAAATGGATTTTTACAGAGAGAGCAGCCTGTTCCTGTGGTAAGTAGCCACACAAGCAAACAGGCACACTGCTGGCAGATGAGGAGGTTTCCCTCTTCCTTAGCAGCTGAAAAATGGAATCTGATGTATAAAATACCTCTTGTAATTAATCAACTGGCTCGTTCATTCCTCCTAATCTCACATTTGAAAGCTGTCTGTAAACCTGAAGTACCCTGGGGATAAAATAATGGGCATTAGGCTTATTTTCTGGCAAACCAAGCTTTGGGAGTTTGCCAGCATTAGTCAGGCTTATTGGACCATACCTAACCGAAGAAGGGAAAGGCATGAGCTGAAGTCTTTGACTACCTGAAAGTTCAGAGAGTGATGAGCAAGAGTGCCCAAGCTGTGAGATAAATAATAAAAGGGGGGGAAAAAAGGTAGAGAGCTAAAAATAAAGTCCAGCTACACTGTGAACCCCAGTTGGAGCAGTGAGGATCATTTCACATTTCAGCATCTCCACTTCATTACAGGGAAAAAATTTTTTCACGGAGCACCTCACTAAGCAGGTTTTATTGCCCCTTGCTACTCGACTCCCAGCTCCCTGAAAGTGTAATGGGTGATTCAGCACGCGAGGTGGCTGGGAGGAGAATTCACACACCTTGGCTGGGAGCCGTATGACCCCAAGGAGCATGGTTGTCCCCTCACATCCACACAGGGAAATGCCGCTGGCTCTGAGGAAGAGCTGCCAGCAGCAGCTGCGGTATTAGGAAGTGAAATGATATTTGTGGCATCTCCTTTGTAGAAGGAAAAAAGAGGTCTCTTCAATGAGAAATAGTCTGAAGAAGGTGTTGAAGGTTTTTATTTGACTTGTGCTAATGAACCCTTTGATGAAACAGATGGGTTTTAAATGGAGGAGCTGGAGACACAGCCCAGTTGACCTGAGAGGAGCCATAGGCTAGGGGTGGGTCTGCAGTAAAACATGGGACTTGCTGGAGTCTTATGGTGGAAAGAGAGAGATGTGGGGACAGGTTGGCGAATCCTCTGATCGCTACCTCCAAGCTCTTGCCTCGCCAGGAATGGACACGTGCTTACAGCCAGGCTAAAGGCATTTACTGGATTTGACCAGGATAGAGAACATAAATTTTCCAGATCAAGGCACAGATGACTTTGGTGGCTGAGGGGAAGGTGACAGCAATATCAGTTCTCTCCAAGGCCCAGGGTCCAAAGCTGGGCTGAGAAATGACCACCCCACCTCAAGTTGCAAAGGAGGGAGTGACTTGAAAGGGAAGAAAGCATTATACACAGAGCTATTGCTGTTAAAAAAGGGTAATAAGATGGAGCTGTTTCCCTTACTACATGCTGAGCAAGAGTTTTGAAGGTACCTTCAGTCAAGGCGCTGAGGGAAGATGCAGATTAGATTCAGCAGACAACTGAGATTGAGCAGCAAGGAGCTGTGGCAGGAGCTGAAAAAAGGGAACAAGTCAGAGGCAACACACAGAGATGATGGTCTCTTCACAAATCCTCCTTCATGTGAGAATTTCCTGTGACTGGCAGTCAGGAAGATAAAACAGACAGGGTAATGTAGGGTATGATCACACTGGGGATCTCACAGCAAGGATACTGCAAAACTTGGGGGAAACAGAAGAATACCCTGAGGGCAAATGGCAGAGGAGGAAATTGTACAGAGCAGGGCTTTGGGAACATGAACTAAAAGTAAACCAATTCCCAGGGGAAAAAGTTTTACCTTTGTACTGCAGATGTGTAAGCAGCATCTTGGCTCCAGCCAAATGTATTTGGGAATAAACTCAAATGGTAAAGGCCACGCACCTGAGTCACACTAGCAATTTCCCAACCGTGCAGTTGTGATTAATCCTTTGTGCTTGCATGTAACAAGGCCCAGTCCGACATCCACTTCCGCTGGAACGGATCCTGCACGTCACGGCTGGTTTGCCTGGGTGTAGCTTCCATCGCCTGCTGGCTGGGTCTCACTTTGCAGAGTGTGGGTCAAAGGGATCCGTTTCACATTTCGGTTAGACATCCTGTGCTTGCCACATACAGCTGTCCCCTTTTACCTGATACCATCAACAGGACGCTTCCCTCAAGCAGGACAACTGCAGGTTATACCATATTTCATTACAGAAATAACGCATGCACTTGGGTTCTTTTCATCACTCGTCTTCTGTGTCTAGTCTCAGAAGATGAAGAAATTTTTAAGCATAGCGCTCACTCAGCATCTCCTTGCCTGTGTGGCATGTAACAACAGAAAAAGGACATTTATACCTAACTCTTCATTTGGTCTTATCCAAGAGGCGAATGCAAGAATTACAGTGGAAGGCAGAACATGTACGTTGAAAAGAGAAAAACATTTATTTTAGGCCATGTGTTACTTCTGTATTAGGAAGCTAGGGTCCTCTTTCATGTAAAAATTCATTGGCATTCTGGTTTTGTTTGAAGTTTCTCAAAGGGCTGCTTCTGCTGTCACCTACAGTGCCATTATTTACATGGCAACTCATTTGTTAGCCCAGTTCAAGCGCTGAACAGCATAACTGACCACCAAAGTTTGCAGATCAACATGATAAAAAAACCATTTGTAAGGCATTCATGTGAGTATTTTATAGCTGTTGTCACTGTAAAAGGCTTACTGGGCAGTCCACCATTTATTTGAACTGTGTAAATCTGCAAGTCCCAAGCCTTGCTTTGGTATCAGATTATGCTCTGATGCAAATTCCTCTCCTCTTTTCCATCACATTGTAACTAAGTTCTTCCATTTGAAAGGGAACAGTCTCATACAAATAAAATTTTACCCAACTCCTACAAATGCCAGAAATCTTGAACTAATCTTGGCTTCTGTTATACTGCTTCACTGTCTGTCTCTGATGGAGAGAATATTTTTCCCAATGAATGAAATAATGAGATGCTTTCAGGACACTTGACTAGTTTTATAGCTTTCAAAAATAGCTCTACATCTCACAGAGCATGGATAGCCCCAGAGCTCTGTGCAGATTTTCCAGCGATGCTGTTACCGCCTCCTGCACTGAGCTGCAACAGGACCCAGCCCATCGCTCCTCCTTCAGCCATCTGATAATGCCACCGGTGACACTTCGGTTCTGGTCATGTGGCAGCCCCACCTTAACTTTATGATGCAGTCTGTAATCAGAAAGCACAGAAAAACTGTACCACCACGTTATCCATCTGTTTCTGGGGCAAAGTTCAAAATGGCTTTCTTGGTTTGCCCTCAGTTAATAAGTGGAATGAGTCTGTCGCCTTTTGATTTCCATGCTGGATCAATCCTCATCTGTAATGAGCAGGAAAAAAATCCAGAAATTACTTCCACTTGCTTATAAGTGGTGTCCAAAGATCGCTAACAAAGGCTGGATGATCAGAGCCTGGACTGCCTCCCTGCACTGCTTGTGGTAAGTGCTCATCAGCCAGCATGAACATGGGCTTTTTGCATGTGGAAGACAATAAAATCACATCTGCTCCTTTTCATGGTATGCGACGAGTGTGACTGTGCCCCGTCAGGGCCTTTTCCCAGCACTGACAGATGGCAGAAATTGAGGTGGTCTTAAGACCCCAAAAGCTGGTTTAGCTGACTGAAGGCAGACATCTGCAGCGCAGGAATCTGTAACTGAGCTACTTAGCAAACTGCCTGCACAGCCCATGGAGAGAGAAGGCACTTTTAGGGAGCGTACCTCTGCCTTATTTTAGATGCCTATTTTAGGGTGGTCTGAATCACGCTTTGGGCTCTATTCACTATTGCCCAGGGACCTCCCCTGGTCACCAGGCAGCCCAGGTGACCTATATCTAGGTAGGTGACTCTCATCCCCATTTTATTCAGGCAGATGAAGTGCCACTCCAAAAGTACACTTCGGCTGGGTAATATCCGCAGTGGCAGGCTCTGCCTGCCCTCTTGTAACCGTGTCCCCTTGAAGGGTTATTTTGAGGCACCTGGGAACAGTTCAAGTTTGCTCTCCCCAGTCTGAGGCAGCCTCTCCTGGCTGACTCTGAGGTCCATCAGCTGCTGCTATTGGAAATGCAGTTTGCATCCCACTGCATCAATAAAGGTGAGTCAAGCACAGTAAGGGTAGCTCTAAAGGCTCATTTCTTTGATGTTTGCTGTTATTGAGTACATACATAACTTTCCTGCCAGCTGGAGATGGCTGTAATAAGGCCAGTCTCAGTAATATGGAGAGGGATCCTTCCAGGGAGAAAACACAATGGCTCATACCTCCCTCCCAAATTGTTTCTTACTTCCAGCTTTCAGAAAACAAATTTCTGTTTGCAGGACATTTTCTGGGTGGTTCTTCCCTGTGCAGAGGAGACGCTGTGAACAGACACACATGGATCTTCCCATTTCAGAAAAAGACTGTGATAACCATACAGCATGCGACAGAAAGGATGAGTATGAGCAGCACTGCTAGAGCACAGTCAGCCCCACAGCTGGGGGTAAACCCTAAACAACCAAAAAACATAATCACAGGCATAAAATTACCTACACAAGCCCATCCATTGGACATCTCCAAGAGACCTAAGGGGTAATAGGGGGGAAAACCTCAGAGTGGCTCTTGTCTGTTTAATCAACTTAATGCTTAAGGAGTTTTTCCTCTATCACACCAAGTAAGCTTTGGCTGACAAAAACCTATTTTTCAAAATATTTTCTTCTTGCCAGAGATGAAGATCCAGAAAGATGTTCATCATCCCTTTTTGTAATTTCTTTCACAGATTCATAACCTACCGTTAAAAAAAATGCATCTTCTTGTACTACAACCTTTTCTGGCTTTCAACATTTGAGCTTGCTAACCCCCTGTTCTTGTTCCTTGTTGAACTCTTCTCACTAGATTAAGGATTCACTGTGCCCTATCTTCTCTTTTTCCCTACTTCAGCTGTTATCGAACCACTTCACAATAAATAGATCAAGCCCTCTCAGAATAAAACATTTTCTCACACTCTTCAAGCCTTAAATCATATCTGCACCTTTTTCATTTTCCAACATCTTTTTCAAGATGCCAGCATCAGAACTTCACGCAGTATTTCAGTTCCAGTGAAATTACTTCCCTGCTCCCACTTGTTTATCTCATGTTTATGTAGCTAGGCACTACATTTGCTTGTATTGCCAGAACATCACAGTGGGACTCTGTTTGCACTGTGGCAACCCCAAGACTCTTGTCAGCATTGCTACTTCCCCAACTCTGCAGATACAGCCTACAGTCTATGCTTGTGTAACTCAGCCATATTAAAAAGGTTTATTTGACTAGACACCATACACCCAATCACCATTTCATATAGTTGTCGTGTCCTCATCGTTATTTCTATGCCATCAGCATATGGATATTCACAGATTTGTTTTAAATCAACAGGAACGTTGCTTTTCTTTCCAGATTACTGATGAAATTGGTTGGTCAACATTGTTTCTAGTACATACCACCATGGGATGCCGCTAGAAACAGACTCATTCAGAGAAAATTTCATGTTAGCAACAGCTTTGCAATCTGCCATTTAGCAAGTTCTAAATTCATCTTATCCAAGCTTTATTGACACTAATTGCTCATTTTTGCAACCTTGCCATGCAGTCGCTCATTTTTTAAAAACTCAGATTATCCTATGGCAGCAAACAGAACACATTAAACCACAGAAATCTTTTATGCCTACACAACAATGTTTATCAGCCAAACATGTAATTCTCAATAAAATGAGGCTGTTCTGACAAGATTTATTTTTTTAATAGCATCATATTGACTGTCACAAAATCATATTTGCACCTTTTAATCTCTATTTACATCTTTTTTAATTAAAATTTGTTTCAGTTTTTCCATTATTTTGCAAGGGACATATGTCAGGCTAGCAAGGTGGTTACTTATAGTAGCCCATTTTTCCTTTTTTACTGTACCATCACCAGATGATTGAAGTAATTTGCTGTATCTCCCTATTGAAGTTACTCGGGTTTGATGCTTTATAACCATTCATCTTAAAGTGATGGTAGCACCTTCCTTGCTTTCAGTGGACTGGAAAACATTTAAGGTGGCATAGGCATATCACCTGCTTTTCTCTGAGTACAGAACAGAAATACCTATTGGCAACTTCTTTCTTTTCTTTATTGCAGTTATGAATGGTTCTATATCCACTTTGCAAAGGTGGTGTTTTATTATTTCTTTCTTTTGCTTGTACTTTGGCTCAAGAAGTCCTTCTTCGTCCTAAACCTGGCAGACATTTTTTTCTGTACTTCATCTTCCTTCATGTGTTTTATACAAGTGCTTACATTCTAACTAATCACTGTTGTTTTCCCCTCTTTAACACTGTTACATAGCACTAACTCTGTGGCTCACATTTACCTCTGTATTACATTAGGAGGTTTAAAGCAGGAAACCATTATACCTGTATAAGAACAGCAAGCCAGAGGGGGTGAAAAGATTAACAGCACTTCCTCTGTCACAACCTGAGAGAAAAGAGCATCACAAACCACCCCTGGCACCCCAATCTTTGGATATGCTGGCCCACACAAGCCACTTAGAGCACCCAGCACCCACCTACCCTTAAGAGGACTCATGTCCTCATAGCAGGAGGCTTCGGGTTTAGTATACCACAAGTAAGGAAAACTTCTGGGTTGAAACCATCATTTCAGGTTCTCTACAGCCCTAGACTACTGTGACTCCACTGAGGACACTGAGGTCAACTTTTTAAGGTTTATCTCTTAAGAAAATTAAAATATTGCAAGGATGCTAGAGCCTGGAGGCCTATGTGTTTGCCTGCTGAGGTTAGGAGTTAGTCTAGTGGCTGCGAGTTTTGGGTGATGACTGAGGTGCAGTGAGCTGTGCAGAGCTGCCCTTAGAGCTAGCATGATGGAGTGGCTGGTAATCAGGATCATGGAGTAACTCGGATGGGAAGGGTCAGGAAGTCTCCAGTCCAAACCTCTGCTCAAAACAAGGCCAGCTCTGAACTCGGACTAGGTTGCTCAGGATTTTATCCAGTTGGGTCTTGAAAAGCCTCCTAGGATGGAGACTGACTGCATAACCTTTTTGGGCAGCCTGCCCTGCTGCCTGACTGTCCTTGCAGTGAAAAAGTTTCTCCTTATGTCTAGTTGGAAACCAACTCTCTGTCTTCCACTTGCCATGCCCCACTAAGAACAGTCTGGCTCCACCTTTTCCTTGCAGGCATCAGACATCTGCTGTTAAGTCCCTCCAAAGCCATCATGTTTCCTACTGGAAGAAGCGCCACCCTCCCTCAGCCTTTCCTCACAGGACAAGTGCTCCTGTCCTGATCATCTTGGAGGTCCTCTGCTGAACTCGCTCTGGGTCATCAGTGCCTTTCTTATATTGCAGGAGAGGCAAAGCTGCACACAGTACTATAGATGGGGTCTAGCAAGTGCTGAGTAAATGCTTTCTTCAGTTAATTGCTCTCTTTCAGCCACAACCCTTTTTCTCCACAGCTTCTCCAGGTCCCTTAAATGAGTTGCTTGTACCCTGTCTCCATTTAACGTGTCATTGCCACTTCAATACACTGATTTATTGCCTTGCTTTTGAAACTCACACAGCTCTGCCTTGCAGTCTGCCTGAGTAATCAGCATTCAGAAATAATAGCGATATTTTGAACAGATGAGAATGGGTCTAGTTTTGCTAATGCTGACTGCTGTGGCAGACTATACAGCAGAAACCCAAGAATATCAAAAAGCTCTTCCGTCCCTTCCCAGAACAGAGAATAACAACAATGGATCCGTTTCCTACAGCAGCAACTGTGGGGGTCTTTTCTGTGCTAAGAAAATGTGCCCTCTCTTCCCAACCTACAGCAATTTGTATCAAGGAAAGCCTCTCAGCACTGCCTTGTTATTTATTCTGCCTGCATGGTCCCCTGGTGCAGTGGCTGCCGCCAAAGGCAGACGCAGCACGAGGCATTGCCAGAGAATGTTAAAAACAGAAAAAGTCCCAGGAGCCACACAAACGGATGCAAAAATGTACATTCTCTTCCTGCTCCAGAAAAAAAAGCTCTGACTGTTAGTTGCTCACAGACTTCACAGAGCATTTAGGCTAAAGAGCCCCGGAAAGTCAGGGGAATAATTCTAGATATTGTGAAAATGGGTATGATTCCACACACAGAATAGTGAACGTTTCATTTTATGGGGTTTGCCTGCATCTCTCGCTACCACAGCCAAATAGCCCTCTTCAAGACCAGACCTGCCTATTGGGCAAGAAGTAAGCCTCCCATCACGGCTTCCAATTTGGTGAGCTCTGAAGCACATATGCACAAGTGTGCCCAGTATGCCATAAAAGCCGTAATTGATAGAGGAATTGGGTACCCCTGCAAGCTCATGGAGAGAACAGGATGTATAATGTTCAGCAACGAAAACCAGGCAAATGTCTAATGGCATTTCAAACTTCTGTTCGTTCTCTTCATAATCTCAAATGTCTGTAACTTCCTTCTTCCACATGCTCTGTCACACCCCTTTCTCAGTCCTGTACAAGCCTTCTCTGTCCTTCCCAAGTGGTGATCCTGGACATCACCTTGCTTCACCAGGGCCTCTCCAATTCTTCCTGGTAGGGTCCATCTTGGGCCTCTTCAACTACATGCCCTGAATCAAGAGCCACAGAGCAGACAAGGTTGAAATTCAGCAAGCCTGTGGGAAATTATGCAAAGGCAGAGGTTTTTATGTTCTTTGGCAATGTAATAATGAATAGGGAAAGGGAAAGGTTTCCAGGAGAGAATTAGTGATCAGTTATGATACTTAACAGTGAGAGGCAAATCTTGACCATGTTGGGGTACATGTGGGATAGATGCAATAAACACAGGAAAACGAACCCCTATGATCAGAATTTACAAAATAGTCTGATGTGCAGCTAGAAGGACAAGCAAAAGCTTAGCGATCTTTTTTCTCATGAGCATGCTTTCCCTGTCCTGCAGTTGAACCTGTTGCATCTGCTCTACCAGATATTTCATGAAATTGTAAAACTCTTAGGCCACCAGGCCCAAACACCCAAATAAATAACTCATTCAATTATTTTGCAACACCAACATCATACAGTCAATGAAAAAAACCACACAAAAAAAGAGAAGCTGGTGACTGGGGTTCTCCATTTTAAAACAAAGCTGTTGTGCACTTTTAATACCATTATTAAGTACAAGAGCCCTTTTTTCATACTGGTTTGTTGAGATAAATCTGATTTTTCCTCCTCTGAAGGAGGAAAAAGTGGGACGAATCAGTCACTGAAAAGAGTGTGTAAATACAGGCAGCATACTGCCAGCCTAGGAATGTATTTTGTTTTAATCACAGAAACACAAATATTCACAATTGTAGGAATAGACTGAAAGTTCATCAAGTCCTCTTCTGAACTGGGAATATGAAGAGGAATTTAGACCTAATTCTCACTTGCTTATACTAGTAATGATGTATTTCAAGGAAATACATTGCTGTGGACACAGTGAAGTGAGAAAGTCTGCTCAAATGAAAAGGCCTTTTTACATTATAAGAGCTCATATGTCTATTCCATACAATCCAGTGCATGTGGAAGGTCATTCTAGCTCAGGGAGATATTGCTCTCATTACACTATTGCTCCTCGGATCTTAGCAATTTCTGGATACAGCCGTGTGCAGCAGTTGTGCCACCCACTATGAAAAAAATGTCTGCCCCAAACATGCATGGTTTGAACATGAGACAGATGATAAACAGTGGGAGACTGTGACCCTCATGTTACAGCTGCTGGCCCAGAGAGGTTGCACCCTACTTGCCAAAGGTGACAATGGGAATCAGCAGCAGGACCAGGAGCTGGCTTATTGAGCTGGTTTATTCTCCTTGAAACAATCAGTTACCAAAAGGACATCTTTCCCTCTGATGAGTTTTTCTGAGCACGCTTTGCTTTTTAAAAGGTGGTGAAACATAATCAAAGAACATGTTCATTACTGATGTTTGTCCAGGAAGATTCTACTAACACCAGTCTCTTTTCATCTGTACAATGCCAGTTTCAACGATCCATTTGCTTCACATTGGGGAAGTCCTATTCATGCATCATTTGCAATATGAACCATCTGTTTTACTCAAAACAGAGATAAGACACAATGCAGTCTCAACACTGAAGGGATTCATTTTTTAATCTTTGTGCACATTTGTTAAAATAATTTACCTTTGAATTTCAAGCTTTAAAAAACTGTCAGACCAAACACTGGCCTGCAAAGATCACAGTGATTTAATTAAAAACATATAAAATGTCAACGTTGGCTTAACGCTCATGTGGGAAGGAAATATTGCCAAGTTTCCACCCCTGTCTTAAGAATGCATTGGTTTATATGAATTGCACTGGAATGAGAACAATCTTTTCAATCAGAATTAATTAGAAATTAAAATGAACTAATGTATATTTACCTTTGATGGCAACATTGGCACGTACAAAAACATATAATCTCTAGAGTAATGCTTACTGAAACTGTTTTATGGCCCATTCTCAAGACTTCATGTCAGAGAGACCAATAGCTTTCTTTTCAGCTTCAGTAGTGTATTTATATATTCGCACCTACAATAGTTATTCCATCTCAGCAGAGAAGCAGCCAATTTTACCCTAATTGAAGCTTCATTATGCTGTCTTAATAGTAACACATAGCTCTCTTCCACCTCAAAACACTTGCTAAGTTTTAACAGTGCCCAAGGCCACCCCATAAACTGGTAGTAGCAGTACAATTAGTACTGGGGCTTTCTCGGCTCTTAGGTCTACATTCAACTGCTAAGCCAGCTCTCACTCTTTCTCTCCCCCACCCACACTTTTTGGTCTATATCAAGCTTTGTAGGTCATAAACACATGTAATGTCAAATCAGGTACCCCTTATCACAGCCTGCCCACTCACTCAACAAGAAATATATGCAGAAAAGAAAATGAATGAATGTTCCTTGTCAAGGAATAAACCATTGTATACTCACCAAGAGGGATGATGTGAGTCACTTGCCCCTTGAGGGTTCAGGAGCTCTTTTCTTCTCCTTTCTGGCAATATATTCCTTATGCTTCAATATAAAATAGCCAAAACCAAAGAGCTAGTTATTTTTTTATAAAGGTATCATATTGCTATTTAATATCCAAGCAGCAGCTTCATAGATAGTGTTGAAATGCAAAGCAAGCTGTTTCCTAACACCAGTGGAGAGACCTCCCCAGTGGTGTTAAAGTGAGATCTTCATGAACATAAGCTTGTCCCTGGTTAACCTGGAAGGGTGGCTGCATCGCTTTTACTGTGTTGGTACCAGACAGTATGTCAAGGGGTGGGAAGAACCACTTGTGCCTTCTCTCTCTGTACCCAAAGAGGCACCACCAGACAAATATATTCAGTGGTATTAACTCCCAAGGTGTTCTCTCCTTAGATTTCTTTGCAACATATGTTTCCACATTTTTTAAGGAACTATTTCACAAGTCAGTGTCATATACCAGGTTTGGTACTTCTCTTGACGTCTTACTTAAATCTTTCCCCTCTTTATTTTCAGCCATGACTGTGAGTTTCTTCATGGTAACCCCTCCCTCCCCCAATCCTACAGCAAAATAAACTTTCCTTAGATACTGAAATGCTCTCCTTCATATTAAATATCCTTACACAGCAATAAGTCTCTTTATTCTAAATTAGAATCATAGAACTGCCCTGGTAGAAGGGATGTCAAAAGATCATCTGGTCTAGCCTTTCATGGGAAAGGGAGCCAAAATGAGATTATCTAGCACCCTGTCCAATCACATTTTGAAAAACTCCAGCAATGGGGACTCTACCACATTCCTGGGGAGGTTGTTCCAGTGAATTTCTTTTGTATGTTGAGATGAAACCTTTCCCAGTGCAACCTGTACCCATTGCCCCTTGTATTCTCCATGTGGCTCGTTGTGAAGAGAGAGCCTCTGTTCTCTCTGTAGCCACCCTTTAAGTACTAGAATGCTGTGATGGTGATGAGGTTCCCCCCGAGCCTTCTCTTCTCCAGGGAGAAAAGACCTAACTCCTTCAGTCCTTCCTCGTAGGGCAGGAGGCTCTTCTTTTGACCCTCTCCAGTCTGTCTGTGTCTTTCTTGAACCAGAGGGACCGGAACTGGACACAATACTCCAGGAGCAGCCTGACAAGTACTGAAGAGAGTGGGATGGTCACGTCTCTATCTCTGTTAGTAATGTCCCTGCGGATGCAGCCCAGGATCTGATTTGCCTTTGTGGCTGCAATGGCACAATGTTGACTCCTTTTCAGCTTGTTGTCCACCAGGACCGCCACAAGAGAATCTCTATTGCTGTGCCAGTCAACATTTCCTAGCATTTCATTCCAGGTCCAACTACCCGACCTGACTCTAATAATGTGCAAATCTTCTTGTAGTCCCACCTTCAAATAATTTTTTGCTTGTTTTTGGGTGGGTTGGTGTTGGGGATTTTTTTCTTTATTCATTTGGGTGGCTCTAAGAAAGATTTGATGTCACACAGAGAAAATGTTTTCCTCCTCTAGTTTACAACTGAAGAAGTGCTCTGCCTTCTACATTGCTTTTTTTCAGTTCAACAAAAAGGATTTCCTAAAATATGACAGAAAAAGCTTATGATTATTTCATATGGAAAATAGTCTGATAGTTGTTCAGACTGAGCTAAATGACTGGGAAGAGGTAGAAGGGGATGGGGAGAGAGCTCACGTTTATGCCACAGAGCTGAAAAAAGTTTACTCTTTTGACTGAAGTTAACTCTGTATTTTTCTACAGGGCTGCCTTAAGCATAACCATCATAAAGAGCTTAAATCATGTTGTAGCTTATGGGTATTTCTGTACTATTGTCAGAATAAAGGTAACCCTGATGTCATGAAATGCCAGTAACACTATCCCCAACATAATGTCGATAAGCTAAAAGCAATGTAACCTTTAAGAAAAATAAGACTGCTATTTAGCTACTGCACATATTAGCTAGCCAGCACCCCAGGCTAGAAAGGTGGATGATGTAAGTGTCTAACCTTTAGTGCAAATGTATTTGTACATGAAATATCCAAGCTTTTGGACCTGCGGCTTCCTAACCAAACTCACCTTCCAGGGCAGAACAACACGGGATGAGACATTTTTCAAAAAAAGAGGGGATTTTGGCTAGAGAATGGGAGGCACAGTCCAACCATCTAGCAGGGGATAGGGAGAGTGATTCAGTCACTGCCAAATGAGAATGGGAGACATGCAAGGGGCTGATACAAAGCATGACAGTACGAAATATAAGGGTAAATACATTACAGTTATTTAGACCTAGTCAGGCACCATGGACCCAATGTTTTTAAACAGCCTGTGAGTCCACACCACCCCTTCTAATGCCCAGTCAGCTGTAAGTATGAGATTGTAGGTTAAATAAATACAATTGTAGATGACAGCATTTAGCTCTATAATTACCTGCTGGTCCCTGTAATTTGTTGGACCTGCAAATCTATCTCCAGGAAGGTGGGAACAATTCAATTACTCCTCAAACAAAGGCAAACTTGGCAGGCACAGATCTGTAGCTACAGGTGCTAAAAGCATTCTCAAGCATATTATATGAGGTGTTTCATTCCGCTAATACCCTGACTGGGGGTTCTTGGTTGGATTCTCAGCTGGAATTGCAATGTACTGCTCTGCTCTGTATTCACACACAGAACATATGCTTACTTCAGCTTCTAAAAACAACCTTTTAATCGTGGAAGCATGCAAGGTATTGCACGCTTGTTTCACTTGAATACATATGCACACTACTTTTTCTGAGTATGCGCAAAAGGCAACAGCCTATAATTAGTACTGCCTGACGAGATATCGCTAAATTATGTTAAGTATTCTTTTTGTTTTCCAGGCGATTGTGTGACTTGGGTTTTCCTTAGCAGGAGAACAGCACATGATTCTAGCAAACAGTATTAATGATGGACTCAGCCCTGCTCTTCACGAGCAAGGGATATTCCCCCTAAGACAAGGTAGGATAAATAGGAAAGACACGCAGCTATGCCCAAGTGAGGCTGTGATTGTCTATGGCAAGTCAATCCTCTTTGGGATTTAATGTGTTTCTTTTTACAAGAGCGAAAAGCTGAAAATATGAAAACAGAAAGTCTCTGCAGCCCAGTGGGATGTAGGCGATGGCTATTGTACAGCTCATTTAGTGCCTGGAGCTGCCTTCCAGATCTTCTCCTGCCAGCACAGTGAGGAGTTTATAGGGGAAAGGAAGCTAATTCCCACAGTGGCACGTAGAGGTGTGGAACAGCATTATGCACGCTTAACTGTACTGTATAGTACTTCCCTGAGGTGATAATCCTCACACTATGTGTGTACATAAATAGGTATTTGCTTTTAGCACAGCCTCTTTCTCAGCAAACTATTTGGAACCTCCTTTCAAAGAATTTTCTTACCAGCAACTTCTTTTCTTTTGGTATAATGATGAATGTTCATGCAAATACAATGCAAACCAAACAGGGAAACCTCTCCAGGATTAGAGTTGCTCAGTGATCAGCCTAGGAGGCCAGCTACAGTAATGCCAACACATCCCTAAACAGAAGGATATCACCTGTCAATGCACACAACATATGATGACCATAAACTGCAGATTACCACTTTGTACGCCCTCTTTATTGACTATGTACACATTGGTGGGTCTCCCAAAAAAGCCTGAAGCAACCTGACACACAGATTAGGAACCCATCATCTTCACTACAAACCTCCATTTCAGACGTACCCAATCTGCACAGCTTGTCCTTCTGTTTTCCACTGTAGTAAAACACTTGGTCTGAAAAATAGGGGAGTTTTCTAAGACTTTCCATCTTAAGTGTTCATAGTACTTGGGACAATCATTGGAAAAAGTTCATCGCCACCAGTCTTAAAACAATTAGTTCAGTTACTTACAAGTTTTTAAGTAGTCCTTTCTCCTGTGCCTTTGTTTTTAACTGCTATTTCTGTACCATTCATTTCACAAAACTTCAGTCACTTTTGGCAGGTGACCAGCTGGTAGTGGTTCAACACTTGCTCTGTAATTCATGGAGAGAAATAAAGGTTTCATTATCTACACACAGAGACCTGTGGAGGAGCTCAGGCATGTACCAGAGATAGGTAAAGACCTTGCATCTCTGCTGCTGGAAGGTGTGAGGGCCAGAAACCCGAGGTTGGGGTGCCTGCAGACACCCCCTCCTTCCCTGCCCATGCTTCCAAAGCTTGCCAGGCACCAGCTGCACTCCCTGGCTCTGGGGATGGGACAGTGTCACTGGAACAGCCAGGATGGAGTGCCCAGTTCCAGCTTGTGGTGGGGTGATGCTGGCTGCAGCCAGACATGGCCCCCTCCTTCCAGCCTGCCCGGTGCCTGGCTCTAACTGCTTAGAGTGTATTTCTCAGCCTGGGTCCCAGAAGGAGATGTTACATGCTGCCCTTGTGCGTTCCCACAACAAACTCAAAGTGGGTTTGGTTTTTTTTAGCTCTTCTAAAATGCTGTGTAGAGTTACTGTGTGCTGTAAAAGTCCGCTGTGGTGCCCGAAATGCACCCCAGATCCTGTGCGATGCCACTGTTCATGAAGCTCCAGTGAAGTCAGTGGAAACGGGATGTGTGTTTGCTCGAAAAAAGGCCAGCTAAGTAAAAGACATCACACTATATCTCAGCTAGGATGACTGTCTACCATTACCATGACCAAGGACCCTTCATCCCTTGCTCCCAGTGACGAGCGCCTGGCGGTGTCATTTGGAATGTGGTACTGTTATGGAAGCGAGAAAGATGCAGCAAAAGACACCATCTGAGGGAAATGAAAGTAGGGGAGGAACACAGGCTTGCCTCTGCAAGCACGTGGCACAGGCTGTTTGCACACAGAGCGATTTACCCCCCCACACCGGCTGCTCCCCAGCCCCGTGCAGATCTGACCACTGGTGGTGAAGCGAGCGTCCCACTGGCATGGCTCCTGGCACCTGCGACGTGGCTACAACAGATGGCAAACTGGTGAATCTGGCATCAGGAAATGGTGGTGGCCGATCAGCATTTGCTCTTGGTACACTTAAGAGTCATGCCAAGCCTGCTGCTTTCTGCCCGTCTCTGCTGTTTGCTCTCTCCAGCTCATTAGCTGATGGTCAACATGGGCAGCAGTGGTACGGGGCACGCCTCCCTATGTCTCCCCTGCTGCAGGTGTGGAAAGGAGCTGTTACTCCCCCCTCAGCCCTGCTGCCACCCCTGCCCAGGAGAGAGCCGTCCTGCCCCTCCTTGGCTCTCAGGGGACAGGGAGGGACTGGGAGTGTGCAGCCCAGGGAGCCAGGGCAGAGGCTCCCCCCTCCCCATCTGCTGGTGGCTGGAGAAGCTTAGCCATAACCTGAGACTTTAGTCTAGGGACACGAGGGGCTGGACAGCAAGCTTTAGTTACATGCAGGTAAGCCAGAAGTCACATTAAATTGTGCATGAGATATACACTGACCCTGAGGTGGAAGTAGCAGGGTTGGGTGCCTGACCCAGCCTTACTGGTGCTCTATTGCTGCATCCTAATGCCACCCCAATTTCCACAGCCTCCAGCCTCACAATCCCTCCTTTGAAGTGGCTCAGTGATCTTTTCAGGCAGTTTATTCCACAACCTGATCTGCTTTAGCACTGAGAAAGGTTTATACCTGACCTGAATCTCTGCTTCTTTACACAGAGCTGATGAGCCTTCATTTTATCCCTCACAGTTTTCGGTAAGCAAAACTGTTTTTCTCTCACTTCAAAGGTTTGTGCAGCATTATTATCTTCCTCTGGATTTTGGCTTTTTATTGAAGTGATATGGGAGAGGGGAAGAGAGGGCATACCAAGGCAGGGATAGACAGAGATCTCCATAGTAAGTTATGGAGAAACTGAGCATGTTGCTCTATGTATAGTATGCGTATAGGTCCATATCAAGGTAAATATATGTATGAGGATGCTATGGTTATATTCACAAAAAATATACGAACATACATAAGCACAAATTAATTTACATCATAAAGATGCTTCGTTAATTAGTTGCTCTTTTAATGCTACACACAAATTCTTCCCCCTGCAAAAAAAAATAAAATCATTCTGAATGGTCTCTAAATGCAGCCAAGCTTCTAGCAGAGCAGAGTCTCTGTGAGAGAGGAGCTAGGAAGGATTTTATTTCCTTATATACCACTTACTGAGCTTTGTGAGCCTTTTTTTTAGAGCAGCTGGTCCTAGAGCAGGATACTAGTGTAAATGCCTCAGCAGCCTGATCCTGTATGACCGGCTTTATCTCTCCAATTTTAATCTAACTTATACATCCTCAAGAATACAAATATTATCTGAATGCACAGTAAAAGAGTCACAGAGCACAGCAGTATGGGCTAGTGCATGAGTAGAAGTCCCATAATCTACATTGCCCATATGTCATCATTTCTTTAGCTTATCTATGTGCTTCTGCAGCCTGTAATGCTGGGTCTCTCTAGAGAGGCACCCTACCAGGCATCAGCTACCCAGTGCTTCCCACACGCATGGGATAAGTGATGAGAGCTTGGGCTGCTGCGAATGTCCTGATCACACGGAGGCAGGGGATGGCGCAGTCCTGGGCTTTATCCATCCTGTCCCTGCATCTCTGCACAGCACAGCGGACTTGCACCCAGACACTTTGGAATGGGTGGATAGAGCTCAGACCCACACTTAAAATATGGCTCAGGCGTACACTGGACACTGGCTATGCTGCTGTGCTGGACTTGTGTGGGCTACAGATTTTGTGTCACCAGGCAGGGCTTTGGGTTGCAGATACCCAAAAGTCCTACACCTCCCTTTGGGGCCAACTGCTGACCCATGAGACCTCCGATCACCTTCCCTCCCCCTTGCAGAGCTTACCACCAGAGCCCCTCTCCCAGGCAATTCCCAGGTTCTCAGGTTTTGCAGTGAAATTGCCATTCTCTGTGCACGAAGAAAGGCTCAGTGGTTTTCTTTCTGTGAAGCCTGAAATGCATTTCAAATCTTGAAAACTGCTGCAAAACCAGCAACCCTCCCCGTGATTTAATTTTCAAAGGCACTGACTTAATTCCCAGAAGGCAGTGGTAATGCTGGCTGTAATCAAGAGGGCTGTGCCTAAGAAGAATAAGAATTCCCCTCCAACTAATTTTTACTGCCTGGGTACATGAGAGTGGAAAACCCTGCAGAGAGCAGATAGAAATGCCCACTGGTATGACTGGGTCTGCCCTAGCAGGACAGATCCATGACTGCTTCCCACCAGCTTTACACTCCAGTGTAAATGTACTGATGAAAAGAGCTGGTCTCTTCAGTCTCAATAAGCTTAGTTTACCTGTACCTCCAGTAGCTAGTTACTGTTTTAATGCTATGATGCTAAGCAGTTTTCTTTAACCCTAAACAGCAAAATGATCAGAGAGGAAACCTGAGGAAAAGCAATGATTTCCAGCTACTCAGAGTCCCTGTTCTGAGGGAATCATTTGCCACATTCAGAGCTGTGGCAGGGAGAGATGGCATTTCCAGTCATCGGCTTCTGAAAGGCAAACTGAGTGCAGCCTGCCTGTTAAAATCTGGTGAGGACTGAATTATGCAGAGAAGAAAGGAGGACCATATAATTTGCACAGCACGCCATATAGTGTCTCTCTCTCTCTCTCCCCCCGCCCCCCCCTCCATTCTCTTTCTGTCTCAGCAGCCTTCTCTAGCAAAATACTGAAACACAATCCTTCCTTCTGAGAACACAGGGAGTAATTCTTTTCTAGACTAATTCAATCCTGGGAAAGGCACTGATCTTAGTGGCATAGTAGCCACTTGAACAAAGTCCCAATTAACATTATGGCCCAATAACCTGAAGTCTGCTATTAAATTTTTCATCAGAAGATGCTGGCAGAGAAAGACAGACTTTTTATAGCAATCATTGCATGAGACCATTCCCTTAAAAACATGCTTTTCAGTAGCCAGGGTGCTTCTCTGGCTGGTTGGAGCTTGCACATTGCTGCAATTGCCCTTCATGTTTGCGCTTTGGCAAGACAAAGCTGCTGCCAGAGCATGAGCCAGCCAGCAGCGTGGTGTGCGGGGCAGACGGCTGATGTTGTCAGCCATCTCCATCCCCTCTCCCACAGCAAATGTCAAATACTGGAGAACTGGGAAACAGATTTGACTTACAAAGCTATTCCCATTTGCCTTCTGTGGAGCACAGTACCTCTGCCTCCTCTCTGCTAGCGGCTTGTCTGTATTTTTTTACTTTTTCTGCCTTCTGTTCCCTCCCCACATCGAGAAGAAAGGTGACTTTTCAGGCCCGAACTGACACCGCACCTGATTTATTACCTGTTTTCTTCATTGGCAAGCGTATCTGCATTAGTGCACTTTAAATACCGGGTCTCCATTATGTAGCTATGCTAATTAGTATTTTCCTTTAAATTTTAAATTTATCTATATTAAATATTTATTTTTACTAAGGTTGATAGATTCCTCGACGATTTTATCATCTTACCTACATTTCTGTTTTTTGTTCAACAATAAAAATTGCCAGGACTGAAGGAAGAGTTTGGCCACTTCAGGAATGTTTCAGTATTGCTAAGAGAGCTGCTGAGAAAAGAGTTTATATTTGATATGATTCCATATTAACAGAGGTTGACCTTGTCAGAGGGCAGCCTTAAAAGGAAAGTCTGTTCAGTCCCAGGCTTGAGAGTAAACAGACAAGTGGTCCTTATGTAAGTAGTA
The DNA here is from genome assembly GCF_000687185.1 of Egretta garzetta. Classification (NCBI taxonomy): domain Eukaryota; kingdom Metazoa; phylum Chordata; class Aves; order Pelecaniformes; family Ardeidae; genus Egretta; species Egretta garzetta. Next base: position 452,180 of record NW_009259063.1, read on the forward strand.
ATAAGTGTTTACAACATTGCTCAGATATCTTCATTGTTCTTAGCTGCACTTTTGCAATACTTTTGTTTGTTTAATTTCCTTTCTCTACTGTAATCTTAATGTAGTCATAATGGATTTGATTATATGTTGTTGCTCTTTCTTGGCTTATTGCAAACTGCTGGCAAACAATCCAGCGCTCAAATGTGCTCCTGCAAAATCAGCTGTTTAATAATGCCAAATAACAAACATGTTCTTGGGGAAGAATCTGTAAACTGAACGAAGGGACACATCTCCACAGTAGGCTAAATAAGCAAACTGCCTGCAGTTAGCAGCACCACTGACAGATGAAGAAAAAGGGCAGTGGCAGAGAAGACTGCTTTCTGAAGCCTACACAAAATACTTCATTCTACAAAGCATCACAAATGTAAGCAGAAATGCCGTGGAGTAGTATATAGGATGTATGAAAACTTGTTTGGGATGATCTGGACGTCTGATTTCAACCCCTCTTATGAATAACACCCTTGTCCCAAACTCACAACAGTACAAACCCTCACAGCCTGTCTCTGCTTTTCTGCTCCTGGGAGGCAATAGTTTCAACAGAAGACCTTCGGTCAGGTCTTTGAATCCTTCTGTTGGTTCCTTCTTCAGTAGCACACCAAACAAGATGCTTACTTCAATACAAAGGCCCTCAGAGCCTTGCCTCAGGGAGTAAGGATTCTCTCTCTATATGGCTGGGTATGTATATATATTATTTTTGTTTCCATCTCAGGATCAGCCTACTTTAGGAGGCTCCATCGCTCATTTGTTAAACGAGAGTCTTCATGTTTTTCTGTTATCAGAAGCATCCACAAAATCTTGTGGTGTCTTAGCTGCAGACCTGGCCTGATACACTGCAATGCCAAAAGTGGGCACATGGCCCAGGTACCGAGGGTGGTGAAACCCCCTCCCACCTCACTGGTGAGCATTTTTATCATGGGATGAGAGCCCAGTCTGGAATTTGGCTTGCAGAATCCCTCTGTTTAGATACTTTAGTTTTATATGAAATACTTAAATGGAAAGAGCAAGCCACAAAACATCTCCCTGGTCTTCTTGGCCAAAGACTTCTGTAGGACCAGGGTCCCAGGGGCTGTTGAGCTGTCAAGGCCAAGTATGGCGGAGTGAAAGGAGAAGATGAGAGTCCCTGGATCTTACCAAAACAAGCCAGGAAGGTGCCTATTTGTGAGACAGTGGGTAAGAGAGATGGATCGGTAGCAGCTTTTTGAAAAACCCAGCTCTTAATTTCCTTTGCATCTTTTTCAGGCACCCATAACAAGCTCTAACATTTGGGGCCAGATGCAATACTGTGTGCAATCCTGAAATTTTATTTTCTTTTTTTTTTCTTTTTTAATAAAAAAAGAAAAACAAAGCATAGTTTCACTGCTGAAACAACTTTCACACCCCCGTCACATTCATCTGCTATCTCTTGTCTTATGCTTGGCTTGTAAGCTCTTTGGGCCACAGACAGTTTCTCTCTGCAGTGTTCCAGATTGCCACAGTAATAAGAAAAGAAAATAGTAATTATAATCTGCTGGGGTGTGTTCATAATAATAAATAGGTGCTGAATGTTTCCTCACGTGAACAAAACCACCGTGTCTCACTTTTAAAATTCTTAGATTTGAACTAATCATTCATGGAGTCATTTTATGTGCAATATGCGTGACAGACTTGCATCCCTGTGGAAGACATCTTGCAAGTACAGACTGAAGTTTATTCAGTAAAATACAAGTGCATGTACTCCTGGTGCTGAACTGGGCCTTCAGGGAGCAAGTGATGGCTGTGCAGTCGTAGCTGGGTGACTCTGTACTGATTAAATTGAGGGGTATTAATGCTAACCCTGTCCCTGTCCCTAATCTGCTCTCATTCATACTGAGTCTGAGCAACGGTCTGAACTACATGACTGCACTCCCTCGAGCAGAGAGCCCCCTCCTAAAGGGATGGGGATTATGGGTCCAAAGAGGGATTTGTTCAGCCCCATCTGCCTGACCCAGCCAATGCAAAATCACGCATGAGAAAACCTCTGCACATTGATTTTACAGACACTGCCATGCTTTCCAAACAAATCCATGCAATCACTTCAGTTTTGCCCAACAGTAGTCTTGACCTGAGTTGCGGTGTGGTGGGTGTAAGTAGCACAACGTGTAAATATTAAAGTCACCTCATGGCAGGCAGAACTGAGCAAGACACAACTGGCCATCAGTAAGACAGACATATAGAAGGTCAAAAGACCCAGAAGGTTTCTTACTACTTAAAATACTCTTGGAATAGAGGTCAGGCATATAGTCGCTCTGAAAAGAAAATTGTCCAGATCCCAGGATCTGAGCACACCAGCCACTTCCACATAATGCTGGCACAAACAAATACTGGCATGTCCCTATAAACCCTAGAAAATCTGTAACACATAGGAATGGCAAATGTACCATGACCAACTTTACTTGCAGCATGTGCAATTTGCCTTTGTCACCACCACCTGGTATTTTCTTATCAAGGCTGTCTCTGAAATCTGCAGAAGCTGTGTTCACCTGCTCGCTCAGGAGATCTGCCTATACAGTATGAGGCGATACCTGCTCTGCAAAATGCTGCATTAGGTTCCAGTTTTCTTCCAGGTGAAGTTCAGACTTTGTTTTGACCTGCTATGCCAGATGGGACACCAGCTCTTGTTCATGGCCAGAGGAGCTGAAAACAGTAGAGAACTTTGCTTAATTGGGCTCTTGCAAGAACGAGCATCGGAAAGGGAACAAAAGAACCTTTTCTTCTTACAGAGATGCTGGAGGCCCACTTGCAATAGACAGCTTACCTTTGGAGGCGTGACTATCTGGACAGTGTGCTCCATCCTCTCTGTGTGTGCACAGTCTTGTTCTTCACATGAGCAAGGGTAGATAAAGACCAGATGACCCACTTAGCTGATCTTTGGTTAGGTTAGACCAGAGCAGCTCATGGCCCTTCCACCTACACGGGGTAGAATTTGATTCATTAACACTCAATGGAAAAACAAGCTTCAATGAGATTGGTACTCCTTCGCTGTGTTTTCCTAGAATCACAACCAAGAAATCTTACACGGTGCTCTATGAATATACAGCAATGCCTACAAAAATGCAGTACTGCAAAACTGAAGAGCTTCTTTCTCAGAAAATTTTGTGCAAATCTTGCCTATTCTATTATTTTCAGTAACTGTCATCTGATCAGAAGTGCAGCTTTACAGACTAAAATGTATAGAATTGAAGGAAGCCAGCATATGCTATTTTAGTGAATATATTATCTAAAGTAGGCCTTCCATCTGTTTCAGACCTAATTATTACATCATCTTTATGTAGCTCAATTTACAATGAGTGAATTAAATGCTTATGTGAGTGCTTCATACAATGTGAAACACAGCTGTGTCATTTTTAGAGACAGAACAGGGCAAAATGTTCTAGACACACTGAATTTCATTTTTCTACTGTGTTTACAAAAATATTCCTTTATAGCAAATATTTTTCCCACTCCCTTAGTAATACACAATTGTATTTTGAAGAACCATACAGCATCCACTCAGATTGCAATAAAATACCGAATATTTTTATCTGTCAAAGAAAAGACTGTGAGTTTAGTGATGAAAACAGCAGTCTCTATTAAAAGCATTCAGCTGGTTCTTCCTAACCTCGCTGTTGCCAAACAAAGACAGATTAAGATTAATTGCAGTAATTAAACAAAGGGACAGGCTACAGCATTAGTAGCAGCAATGTATCACATTCGATGTTCCCAGATACTTTATTCAACGGGAAAACAGAAAATCGCATGAGCTCTATTCTATGTTATGCATATTTTCTATAAGGATTAACTCTTTAGCTGATACTCAGCTACAAGGCACGTGCACATTTTTTTTAAAATCCCTTTAGCTAGTAAAAGCAAGCCAGATTTAGAGCATATTTTTGATTAGATTATAATCCTCTAAAATAGTTTAATGGGAGCAATTTTTTAAACTACCAATTTTTGCCTCGGGTTTCAAAATTCATCTGACAAGTTGTAGTGAAAGGAGAGGTAGAATATAGGTTAGGGTCTAGCAAAAGCTCCTGTTTCAAACAGAACTAGGAATAATCACCATTTTCTTCTCACTCTTCCCCTATGCATTTTTTTTACTTGCCTTTGGGTTGGGTTTTGCTTTTGCTTTTTGTTTGTGCGTTTGCTTTAAAAGACTTGCACTCTGCCTGAAGCCAGTTTTGGTCACATTACGGGTTCAGGTTACAGTGTCACTAGGCTCACAGCAGGACACTGCAAATTAACTGTATTACATTTACAAGATTTGGCTGTATACCCATTCTGAAAGCCAAGATATTGGTTGTGGTTTCCTCAGAATGGAAAATAGACTGTTGTGTCTCCCAAAAACACTCCCTGCCAGGATACAAGGCTAGATTTTAAAATCATGCTATTTTGGACAGTCCAAGGCACATAAATTGTCTTTGGCCAATAGTGTACAGGCTCAGCATAAATTCTGCGCACCTCTAAAGCTTCTGCTCTCCCAGGACACTTCTCCCCATCCCTCTTGTCCCCACACATCTGGTTACAAGAGCAGTCTCTGCTTAGCAAGACATGATCAGAGATTATCCCAATTTAAAAAAAATTCCTCTAACGTCCACTTCGGTGTGGCATAGACACATCCTGTTTTGCCAGCGTTGGCACAGCTTAAGGCTTAGCCATTAGTCATTGGAAGAGAAATACACAGGTTAAGAAATCAATAGGCAGTTTTGAAGGCAGAAAGGTAGCAGAAAATAAACAGAGCTGTACTCTAGGAACATGTATTTTCCTCATTTAAGCTTTGAACTGGGGAGTGAACCTGATGCTGGGAGGAAAACATTAAGCACAACTGGGGAGGGAGGAACGTGTCCCTTGCAAATAATTTCCCATGAATAGCTGCCTGCTCTGACATCTTTTGATTGAGCTATTTCTAGAGCTAACCCTCTGCTTGTAAATACTGATGCTAATCTTGTTTCAGAAATGTTTCATCTTGGCAAGGCATTAACAAACACTGTACCAGAAGATGCCTGGAGTCCAGCCACGCACAGGGCCTTGCTGTAATAGATCAATCAACAATGGACGTAGGTGAAGACCAGGAGAAGGATGTTCAGGTGCCTTGGTGGCTCTTCAGACACATTTTGATTCAGTCAAGCCCTGGTTTGGCTTTCCATAAACATTTGCACAGGAGAAAATTAGCTTGTGTTTATGCTCCCAGAAAACAAATGCTACTTCACAGGCTGAAGTTTGCTTGATGAGAAAAGAAAACCTGATTTGGTGGAGAGAACAAGCCCCCTGTAATGGCAGAGTCATCCAGCAGGACAGCACAAGTAAAGTAAGGGGATACCTGGTCACACTCCTGGGCTAGAAATCACAGGAATATCCATTACATACTACTCACTAATCACTTACAGAAAGGGAGTCCGTTGTATAGGCCAAAAGTGATTTGTGATTACAGACTTTAAGTCTCCTTAACAGAGTCTGATTTTCAGGAACCAAGGCCTTCAAGACTGTCTCATTCTTCAGTTGCTTTTGAAAGCCATAACCTCTATGTCCCAGTCTCTTAAATAACAAGCAGATTACAGGAAGTCACCACTTATTGCAATGAATTATTAGTAGTAGTTGTGTGGTTGTTGATAAAGATTGGCAGCCTGGGCTAAACAACCGGAGGCAGGTCACCTCGTTGTAGGAAGTTTTGTAGAAATGCAAAATATGTTGTACAAAAAAGACAAATTCAGCTCTAAATAACTTCCAGTCTCCATGACACATTAACAGGAGAGAGAGAAATGTTACTTTTCCTTATTCAGTGCATAGTCATCAATGAACTTTCACCGCTTATCTGAGGCTAAAGACTTTCTCGCCCTTTATGCCAGATGAAGAGTATTAATAGCAACAAGTGTCACAGGAGGGAAGCAGTGAGTGGGTCTTCGGTACAGCCTGTTGTTGATAAGAGTCTGATCCCCCGTCCAGCTGAAGAATGAGATTACAGCTGCCAAACAAAATGTTTTTGTTTGAAGTAGCCTTTTAATAGCAGATAGCTAAAACGAGAGGTTGCACCAAGTGGAAACACAACACACACTGGGGGAGACAGTTTTGCCTGATGTGGGAAGGCTTACTGTTTATACAAGATGATGCATATGGTATTACATAATTGAAAAAAAACCTTGGATGCTTTTTTGTCTCAGGACACATCTGAATTTTCGCCTAATCACTTGTACGTAACATTCTGCAGCCCCTATCAACAAAACAAAACAAGTTTCAAATTGTACAAAAATATTAAAAATTCCAAACAGAATCTGGCAGGGACCGTGTTCACCTTATTTTTCCATAGCTCTTCCTTAGAATCCTACAGCCAGTAGGATGTTTGTGGCAACACCTTTAAAGGTAAATCATTAACAATGCAGACAGTAATATCATGATTCTGCTTCATTGCAATTAAAAGAGAAATGTACTTCAGGATAAAAGTCAACAACTCATTACACAAGTCACCATCTAGTGGTATGTAAGAACATGTACTGCTGCTCTTTAAGTTTAGAGGTTAAATAAACCCGTGGTTTTAGGGACTTAAGATAATGTCTTCAGTGCTGCTCAGAATGAACTTGTGAATATATACATTGTGCATATGTGAATATATATATGGTACATACATGTTCTGTATTTTATATGCAGATATTAATATATTAGTATAGAGAGATATTTTAAGCAAATTTCGTGTTACTCTATGCAAAGTTTAGTTCAAATACAGTTTTACTTCATGTGTTTAAAATGATGGAACACAACAGTTTGTAGGCTGTGTTTTAGCCTTTTTCTCCTCTCTGTATGCATTTATGTTTTGCCTCTCTGTGTGCATTTATAGCTATATACATGAGTCTGTAACTGATGCTCCACAGCATACTATCAAAGGTGTCTGTATTTCTAATTAGCCAGCTGAGTGGCAGAGAGAAACTTGTGGTTAACTAGTGCTACTCTGTAACTGCTGGAAGAAGTGACATCTCCCCCACTGCAGCTATCTGTTCAGAGGCAAAGCTATTAGGGCTGACAGAGAAGCTCATTCTTGCTCGTTATATTCCAAGCCCTTACAGATGAGGCAATTTTTCACTCTTCTCAGTTGTGATAAAAACGGAGGACAAATACAGCATTATACTCTATTCAGCCTGTATCTAAAAATGTTCTGAATTTATTTATCCCTGAAGAAAAGCTGTATGAAAGCCAGCATTACCCCCCCAGGTCTACCTTTCCTATTTGCATTTATATTTAGCATCTTCACTCAGGGCCAAATCTTTGAGACTGTATTTGACTTTTACCCAGTCCTTCTTACTGCATTAGTCACCATATGAAATTTGTCTGACAAAGAACTAAATCAAAACTTCACAGAGAGAATGTGCACTAGAACTTCCCAGTGAAAAAGAAAAACCCCACATGGCAAACAAGATATGACATAAGATTACAAAGGCACACTGATGGCAAGCCACGACTTTTCTGCTCCTGGGCTTCCAAAACACCAGAGGATACATGGGGTGGGGCTGGAGGCAGAGAAATGAGATAGGCATGGTGAGAGGAAGGCTAGTCTGCAAATAAACAACTATGATTAGTATTTGGCCACGTGCAGCATTTGTTGCTGGGACTCCCATGGAAAGAGCGGTATCATCTGTCACAGAGGCTAATACAAGGTGCTAACAAAGGCTGACTTACCCTTTTCACCACAAGGTTGCTAACAGCAAGAACTTGACCCCTTCACACTACTCTATCATCTACTTTTGGGAGACATTTATTATGGAGACCTCTAAAGCCAAGGCATTGTGATGGAGGATCTTTCCACGGGTGAGCGCTGCAGTGATTGAATCAGGCTTCATTAAAGGCAAGAGCACAAAGGAATGCAGTGAAACTATCTAATAAAATGCCTGGCAAGCTTTGGGGATGAATCTTTGGAAAACCTAGTCTGCAAAGCAGAGACTTTTAAACACTGTCACCAGCTCTCAGTTCCTGCCTCCTTGTACTGAACCTGGAAGAAGGGGAGGAGAGAGTACTCTCTATGTGGACTCACATATTGGATATGGTTCCCTCAGTGGCAAGATGCCACATGTCAGCTTAGGCACAGGACCTGCCCATACTGTTTATACTGGTTTACATGCAAATAAAATATTTTACCTTAAATTCCATTTAGGTACTGCATTTTAGTTCACATTTATTTTAGGTTAAGAACAGGCATACAGCCAGTTCCTGCAGTTCAGCTTGAAAGAGGTAACTTCTTAGGTCTTACTTGTCTGCTTGAATCTTTAAAGTCTGCCTGTGGAGTCTGGGAAGGGGAAGAAAGCTGAAAGAATAGTGTGTTGGACTCACTAATGTCCCTGCCTTAGATATCCTGAGAGCCCTGATGCCAGTCAGAGGAATGCAGATTCATACTTCCCCAGATTATGTATTACCCTTAAAAATTCAATTCACTTCTCTCCTGAATGAATTTCCTGGCTTCCTGTACTATTTTCTTTTTTTAAAGGTATGCAACCTTACAAGTGGCCAAAGGCACTCCTTGCCTGACCTCTCCTTTCTACCTGTGCTCTTAAAAAATTGCTTTTTGCAGATGGCATCTAAAAGGCAAGATAGAGTACTTAGTTAAAGTTGGGGCTCTATAGCACAGGCACAGAAGAAATAGAAACAGAAACACTTTAGGAGAAAAAGAAAAGCACCAAGAAAGACTCTAAAAGAACAAAGTGGATTTAGGAAATGCTGAGGCTCCACGGCAGCTACTGGAAGAACACTGGAAAGATGAGTAGCAAGAATAAGCGGTCAGATCTGCAGGTGGTGCAAATCAGCATTGCTGAGGTAAAGTCAGGGTCACTACACTGATTTGCACCAACAGGGACTGAGGACTGGTACTAGGAAGGAACGTGCAACAGCCCTATGATGCACAGATTTTACTTTCTGTGGAGAATATTGTTTCAGTCCCTCCCACGGTTTGCCAGTGATTGCTCCCCGGTGAGAACATGAAGAAGTTGTCAGGTCTATTAACCTTAACAAATGTAAATATGAACCCAAAATGTGGAAAAATGCTCAGATCTGAAATTAATTTCACACTAACAGACTGCTGAGTTAAACAGTCACTTACATAGCCAACACAGCAACAGCAGTCACTGAGAAAGAAAATTGTTCACCTCGTTCTTTTTGGGTTGTCCTTCCTGCCTGTTTCTTGGTTCAGCGGCACCTCATGTGAACAGCTGCATTGAAGGAGGTTGGAGTCACTTGTGTGATTTATCCCAGATAATTTACCCTGTGAACACAGGCCTTTCTTCTCCACTCAAGACTGTTTGCAATTTTTTGATACATCTGCAAACAAATCTTACCCACCAACTCACTCACGAAGCTGCTGCTAGGAACAAGCCATATGCTCAGTTCTTGTAGCATCTGACTGGAGCCAGGAACTGTATTCCCTCATTTCTGTTCCCTGAAGGAATGTTATGTCCCATGTCCCCTGTCCCACAGAAGGAATCCTTTTGCCTGTTACAGGTTATTCTTGAACACGGCAAACTGTATGGTATTAGACTAAGACCAATACTGAGACAGTTCCAAGCATGACTTAGTTTTGGATGGAGTCCATAATGTTTACATTTCCCATGAACATACTTGCGACAAAAACAAGTAATTAGAAGGAGGCTTAGCCCACATTTCTATGGCTGGGCCCATACAGGAGGGCCTGAAGGATCCTAGTGCACTGGGGTTGGGAAGCCAGGAGCTGTGTGAAGTGGCATATTTTTCCTTGTGGGAAAGCTTTTCCAAAATTGCTCCCTGCAAGGACCATTACCCTGGAAGGGTTCAGATGGGGCTGGAGGGAGGATTGGACCAGGGAATTCTTCATTTGGCAGATCCTTTGCATTGCTTGCCAACGTACATACACGTGCCTGTAAGAAACACTGGAGAAAGTCCCACTAAGATTCAGTCTGTGCTCTGGGCTGGGCAGTACTTGCAAAGCAACTCTGCAGCTTTTTCCAACTTAAGGAGAGAGAAGTCAGTGTTTGGCTAATGCTCTCCAGTTCATTTTTCTGAGGTCCAGTTTCATACAGAGACTGAAAGCTGTGCACTGCGATCTTTAAGAAGTGAGAGGCAGGGCTCTGCTTGGTGTTCCCAAGGCCAAGTTGTGCACTGAATGGGAGGACTGTCAGGCTCAGGCCCGGGACTGTCCACCTTACATTTCCACCTGCGAGTCTGCTGCCCTCCCTTCACCTCAGCAGCATGATGCACACTCCTGCATCTCAACAGCTTCAGTGCCTGCCTGGTGTTCTGGGTTAAACTGCTGGGGAAAGGGGGACTCAGTTAAGGTGAAAGACTGGGCGCTTGTGCCGCTGATGGGGGGCTGAGTTAAGGTGAAAGACTGGGCACTTGTGCCGCTGTGGTGCACCCACCTGTCAGCTCTGTTAGAGCAGCAATGTCCTCCAGACAGGGGAATGCAGAGTGGAAGCAGCCCACCAAAGTTTGTCTGTCAAACCCTCTAAGTGCTGGGGCTGCGGCTGAGAACTGGGAGTCCAAACCTGGAGAGAGGAGCTGCTGAAAGCAGAGTAGGGGAGAGAGACTCAAATTTTATCCTTCCTTGGCCCGGTCATCAGTTAGTTGTGAAGGTGGGTTTCAGCCTCCAGGATCTCATTGAGGGCTCAGGCATCAGCACTGTGTGTCCAGGCACTGGCAAGCACACCACTTTCTCGTACTTCAGGGCAGCAAGAGAAGACGGAGGAGTCCCTTTGCTTAACAACCAAGCGTAGTAGGATGCTTGCCCAGACACCAGGCTTTGAACTTCTGAGTAAGCAAAAAAAAAAAAGGGAACCCAGAAGCAATAGGAGAGTTGCCTTTATATGCAAGAATGCTTATGAATCATTTCCCTGCTATAGTGACACAAACCTGCCCAATGGGACAAAGGAAAAAAACAGGACTAGATTTGACAGAACTTTAAAGGATACATGGATATTAGGTTCCTCTAGCTCCATTTGCATTCAGATGCAAAAACCTATAGTTTTTACTGTTCTTCTCTTCCATTAAAAAGAAGCCATTTAAACTTCAATGGAGATTTGCTTTCATTTTTGAGCTTTCTTCTGGTTTTTTGTTTCCAAGTCAGAGGTAAAACGGATAGCCCTTCATTTTATTTAGCATGAAATGAATTACAAGAAAGTGGGACCTCTAGGAATAAAAAGCCTTCAGTCTGTATGTTCATGTAAGTGTAAAACGTACTGCAAGGCAGAGTGCTTCTCCAATTTTGCTACAGTTTTGTAATAATAAAAAATGGACTCTGAGGAGAAGTGGGCCATGAGCTGTGTGATTTGAACAGTTACATTAACACACAATAAAAAGGTGCAAAGGTTCAAGACAGCTCTCTCTTAATAGAAAAAAATGCAGAACCCAGAAATGCATAAAAAGGCAGTAAATGAAAGGCTGAATGACATACTTGATAAATGCAAATCTAGACTGATTTCCATTTGAAAACAAATAAAGGCTCCCGGTCACAACTAGAGCAGGGGAAGGGAGGCAGGAACAAATGAGCAGACAGAGGAAGGAAGGAGGGATCATATACATTGCAACGTAGAGTTACCGGTGCTTGGCTAAAATACAGCGTCGGAATAAATGGGAACTGATACCAAGATGACAATTTACAATACAGAGATACACAGAACATTCTGTCGGTGTTTGGTAGGAGGGAAAACTAATACCTGAGTCATTGAGAAAGCACTGACAGTCTGTTTAGAATACCCACATCTGTCACACCACACTCTGTTGTAATTACACTCCCCTTGATGGGAAAGGAGAAGATTATGTGCATCCCCAGGGAAGGGTGTACTCATATGAATCTGCAGGCAACACTCGAACAACGATCCACTCAGAACTTGCCTAATTCAAGAAGCAATAGAGCATATAGTGTCAGTGAGCCACATCCTGTATATAACAAAGCTAAAAAAAAAAGAGGAGGGACATACTCATCACTGAACAGACCTTTGATAACACAGTAAAGGAAAAGAGCTGGAAATTGGGAAATACCTAACTAATACCTAAATAACTCCTTCTGGGCTGCATAGAGGTAGCCAAGGCTGGGTCTTAAGCATCTCGATTTTTGGCTTTGGGTGCAATTTTGAACAAATGTAAAGCATAGGAATGTTGATACTGAAAGGCTTTGTTTGGGGGTGGGATGGTAAGAAACTTGGTGTTTCATTTAGTTTGCACTTGAATGTATAATTTAGTCTAGGTTTGCTCAAAACTTGGCCATATTTTGAACCCAGCCCAAATTTGCAGTATAAGGCTTTGAACCCTCTGCCTAGGCAGAGGTTCCCAACACCAATCTTATAGAATGAGGTGGGTTTTGCTTTTAAAATTAACATTTCACATAATTTTCACCTAATTTTCCCTTCATACAACAATGTTTGCACAAATAGCTCAAAGGGCATAACTAGGGACAGAACAGAATAAAACACCTTTGAAAGCAGTCTCAGTCTTGCTTATTGAATATCTAGCAGGAAAAAAAAAAACAAAACTAAACCACAACTGTATGTCTGGAACCTCCATTTGAAAAGCACCTATCAGAAAATGCACATCCACCATGGAGCAAACCATCATTTTTAACATGCAAACACACTGACTCTTAAGACTCAAACAGAATCGTGAGTATTTCCTGCTATTCACTCTACTTTGAGGGAAACTGCACCGAAAACAAGCTATAGTACTTTCAATTTAAATTCAGTGCTAAAAGATTATATTCTAGGCTGCCCATGTAGCTCAGCCTTGGAAAAAAAGATATGCAGAATCAATAGGATTCTATGTTAATGACGAATCCATAGCAGCTCAGAGTAGCTTGTGCTCTTCCACTGATAGCATCAGTGTAATGGTAGTGCCAAGGAAATTACAAAGATTTGGACCTTTGCAAGATAATGATCACACTGACTCCTGTTTAGCAAAAAAAAAAAAAAAAAGATTAAGGCCACATGATTTTAGCAGTACAAGCGAAATGGCACGTTACAAAAGCTCTAAACCAAAAAGAAAAAAAAAGGAATAAAATTGGAAACAAATATTACTGCTGGAGTAAAACCTTTGCATAGACTTTGGGGATTTGTGAATCAGTCACTTGAGTCTTGTCCCCTCCCCATATATCCCATAGCGACATTTCCAAAAAACACCTTAGCGGTGCAGCTACACAGTGTTCACATTTTCGTGTTTCAAGGAGACAACCAGCCACTACTGCTTCTGCTGCTCTGCCTTTGCTGCCTGTCTGTGAGGGCATAAAAAACACAGCACACCAGGAACTGCCAACCCAGCTTCCCAAATCAGCCAGGGGAGCTGCATGGGTGCAAGGGCAGGGCTGGAAATCAGTATTTTCCCCTAGGTGAAGGTGGTGTTACCAACTCTGCAGTCTGTGGTTAGGTTATGAGTTGAGCCCTTGAGATGAGGCACGTTTTGTTCCCCGTGGTAAAGCCCCAAGGTGTTTCCTACGCACCAGGTGAACACGTAGCGTGCTTGTCGGAGCCCTATGCCTTGAAAAATTAGGGAATTAGCCAGGAAAAGGGGTACATGCAGATAGGCACCGGCCACATGTGCCTTCTGTACTGCATTCACACAATTGCCAGTACAACATTTTACAGCGTTGTTTCTCATTTTCATCTCAGATACCCAACATCCCATACGGAAAGGGTTCCTTGTAATTAGAGAGTACGCCAGCTGTTTTCATGCTGCAGCTTTGTGGATTTGCTCTGGTTTTATGCACATTACATCTGAATTAATGTACATTTACACTGAAAGGGGATCTCATGTGTAAAGCATCATAGAGAAGCCCATACGTCCTCCTCGCACCCTGGGACTACATTTATTTACATCGCATAGCCTATTTGTTTTAGACGTACCTGCACAGGAGCTTTACTTCTCTCAGGCTTCTGTTTACACTCTGGTGTTTATTGTTCCTCTTCCCTCCTTTAGCTTGCAAAACAAAGCTGTGGCATCTTTTATATTTTGTGCCTTGCCTGTAAGGTCTGTGGCAGTACCCCATGTTCAGAGAGTCTGAGCCCAGAGGGGATCTTCAGCTCGTCAGCTACTGCCCTTCAACCTGTCCTCTGAGTAACTTGCAGTTGGCAGGAAAAGACACATCTTTGGAGAACATGCCCGCTCTGGAAGACATTGAAAGATGGAGAATCCATCACTTCGCCTGATAGCTTGTTTCAATCACTCCTACCAGAACAACGTGTGTCTTGTTTTTAGTTTGAATTTGCTGTTCTTTAGCTTCATGTTCATGGTTCTTTCTGTGCCCTTGCTTGCTAGATTAGATAGATGATTCACTCCCAGTATTTTCTCCCTGGGATGTGAGTATGCTGTAAACCAAGGAGTTTCTTCTCTTATGGATTCATTCTGTAGTGCCCAGCACCAAATATATTTTCAGCCATTATACAGTGCTATATGGGACGCTGCTCCTTGGAGAGAAACAAGTTAGATCATTTCTAACCTCTTTCATTTATACAATTAAACACATTTATCACGCAAAAAAAATTTGGTAGATTGCACCCTGGTGAACTATCTTTCTTGACCGCTTTTTAGAGTTTCACTGACCTGTCACAGTGTGCTGCTACCTGGAACAATACGCCAGTACTGCACCTCTCTACAAGTATTAACTAAAAGAGACTAATGTTGAATAATGTATAAGTATACACAATTCCAGCCACTATCAAAGAGAAGTCTGGAGCGCTGTTACCCACACTGGTGCACAGACCTTCTTTCAGAAAAGTTTAGGGAGGTGGTGATATCCTGTGGGGCATTTTCAGTACTTACACTGAGTGACATGCTTACTGTGATGGCTTAGTCTAAAAATTATGTTGTCTGAGGCACAATTTTTCACTGTGCGCATATAAGCATTTCAGAGCTAGCAAATGGGTGGAAACATGCTTTCCCTGAAACCACCTACGTGACCCTCTTAGATTTCCCTGTAAAAACTATCAGGCAGATACAGCTTCAGAGCAATTCTCATTTATTTTTCAAAGCCCAGAGGTGTAGCAGTCTGTGTGGCCAGGGCAAAGTTGAGGGTGCTGGGAATGCCAGCTGTTTTCTCCATCACTGGAGCTCCAGGGACACTGGGTCTATATCTGCTGAAATCTCTCTCTCAAATCAGCCCTGCAGGCAGGTCTAGCTCTGGAGGGTAAGGTTGTCCTTCCCCCACAGAACATGTTTGCAGATTATTTTTTTTACCAGCTTCATTTCATTGATCCTGCTTACAGGGCAGGTCACTACCCACAGTTACATCAAGAACATGGAGAGGGCGGTGAACTGAAAGTGAGAACATGGGAGCTGGTGGGAGTGTCTTTTAAAAAAAAATAATAAAAAGTTATGTTAGACAACATGCAGTTGTCTACACTAAGTGCTTAGGTTTATCAGCTGTACCATGAGTCATTTTTAACATCAGAAGAGCTTAAGCGCAAAACCACTACAAGTTTATGCTAACCAGACAAAAGGTTTCATTCCTGATTATGATGTTGAAAACAACAGTGTCTAAACAAAGACAACACAAAGTCATCCTGAATAGTGCTTAACATTTGATATTTTTCTTAACTGCTGCTTGGGCTCTTTGAGGGATATTGCACTGACACCCTGAATTGGAAGTTCTTAGATTTAAATGCTAGTTCAGAGACTTACAAAGTCAGTCCTATTCCCAGGGACAACCACCTGAAAAATAAAGAACAGTAAGGAATATTTATGAAAACACTATTTTTTATGGCATATGATGTACTTTTCTTGAAATGTACATTTGATGCCCTTGCCCTCATCTAAACAATTCCATTGTCATAAATTTCAATTTATTAAAAACGGTGTTTATATTTTTTAATCCTTTTCTTTTTCAATCACCCCATTAAAATCTTTGTGTGCAACTGAAACTAACTTTATTTGAAGTGTTGCCTTAATAGAATTGATACTCAGCACTTTTTTGAAAAATGTCCAAGTTTGTTCACAAAAAGAAAATATTCTTTCTAGTGTTGCATTTGAGGATGGACTGCAAAAAATAAATTTCACAGATATGAAAGAACTATGATGGGAAGGCAGAATGTTAGTCTACTCCAGAATACAGGTTTGCATACAGGCCACGGGAGTGATCATACAAGATTCAGTATGCAAGCAATTTGCATCCAGATTTTTGTTAAGCTTTGGTCCTTCAGAAATGCTTAGCATTTGCTGAACATTATTTTTAGAAAAAAGTTTCTGTGTTTCATCAATTAAAGTATTGCAAGCTTTCGTTATTCTAATTTTAAGACATCATAAAAGTTACCTTTGTGAAAGAAGAGTAGAGAATGAAGTATCAGTTATTCAAAACATCTTTTCATCAACCCTATCTTAGCCAAATAAGTAACTGTAGCTTAAAATACAAAAATAGCTTCTGATACAAGATCAACATTTTCAGACTCCTTCATTTGCAGAGTTTTGGAGATAACCAGCTTACAGAGAAATCCTTCAACATTTCTAGGCACTCAAGGATCACAAAA
The DNA here is from genome assembly GCF_000687185.1 of Egretta garzetta. NCBI lineage: Eukaryota > Metazoa > Chordata > Aves > Pelecaniformes > Ardeidae > Egretta > Egretta garzetta. The sequence continues at coordinate 468,664 of NW_009259063.1, forward strand.
TGAAAACTGTCTTGTAATTCAAAAAAGCATTTGGCAAAAATGGAAAAATAATTTAAATTTTCATTGTACATGTTCAAGGCCATATCATGAGTCATATACAGCTTCCCTTTTTTGTATTATGCAGTACATAGACTAGGAGCTTATTTGGAATAATATTCCTTTTCATACTATATTAATATGTAGATAATATTATCTCCCTTAACTAGTATTTGCATGGTCTGTCGCAAATATTATTTTTTGTCAAAATTTGCACTATTTTATGGTTAAACATTTTTTATATCTTCCAATATTCCTGATACAATTTCACTTTGCCTTCAAAGTAAGCAAGTAGACAACATACTAATGGACTATCCACCTACCCACACAGTTAGGAACAACTATTGGAACATTCAATATTGCTGTATATTGGGATATCAGTAGCCCTTTAAATTAAAAAAAAACCCAACAAAACCACAAGAAAACAAAAAACTTTTGCACTTACCAATAACAACCTAGATCTAAGTGGACCTTGGAAAACATTATTCACATTGCTATCTTGATGAAGTGACCTGGCATTCTGCACGTCATTGCTTCTGAAGCAGTCACTTCATCACTTTCTGCACTTTCATATTTTTTAACAGCAAAAAAAGTTGTTCTTTTAAACTATGCTACACTTATGTTTACGTTAGACTCCACTTTCATGCTGTCTTACTCCTGATAGTCTATCATGAGCAACTGAGGTTCTTCACATAAACTGCAATAAGCCCTATAGCAATTATTGCTATCTTTACTGATCCTGCAAAATTATTTTTTCCATTTGTTCAGGAAATTGCAAAGCTCTTTCTATTTAGGGAGTGTATTGTGATTTACTAAAGAAATTACTATTGCCATCACTGCCAGAGTTACGATCCCTATAACGATGTAGCTTAGCCAAAGAAAAATGCTATGGTAGTTAAACTCAGACTTAATCCACCCGCTCTGTACAGAGCCAGACATTAGATACTATGTTCGACACAAACATTATGTAGTTATGATAAATATATGTGATAGAATGCTCTTTATTTATTGAGTGCTTGAATACATAGGTTAATCCTAGCAACAATTCTTTGAGGTAGACTTCAACTATACTGAAAATACATCTCATACTTTCTTTTTTTGTAAGGGTTGAAATTCTCTTCATATAAAATGTATAAAGAAATAGAGGATTCTGCAGTTTAAAAAGCTCCACACAGATGTAAAAATGTTATTTGGATGGAGATCACACATCAGAGCTATCTGGGGAGAAATGAAGTTTCATCGGGTTTGACTCCATAATTCAGAAGTCCCCCCACGTCAGAGTCCTCTGCTGTGCCTAGAGGAGAGTTTGCAGTGAGGTTTGCAATAAGCCCTGCTGCGATACCTGCCTAGAAACTTCGGAGGTCTGTCCAAAGAATCTGTGTTTTACAGCCCTATTATGCACACAGTAGGTACTAAATTTAGCAATAAACTACACTAATGTCTCTTTGTGTTGAGTATTTTCATTTTTACATAGCTATTAATGGCACTTCCCAAAATATGGCTTTTTTCTTTCTTGCAAACTGATCCTCATCTGGGTTACAAGTAGAAGAAACAGCAAAAGTTATCTCACTATGCCATAGTTGTGAATTTACTTCAAGGCAGTCTTGGGAGAACAACAACAACAAAATAAATATCGGTTTTTTTTAAGCTTTGTGGATAGTTTTTGTTAAAAGACCAGATTTTTGCAGGCTGAATTCTACAAAGCAAGCAAGGCTTTACTGATGAATTAATTCCTTAGTGTAGTTCTGCAGAGGTTTGATAGACTGGCTTCAAGGCTTCAGCTCATACCTGCAACAGGAGTATGAAACAGAAGGTGGTCTTTTAGTCGCAGGGAAGAGCCTTGGCAATGCCACCTGGCACTGCCTTTCTCTCTTATATTCAAGATTTCCCTTTCCTCATCTTTCTTGGCTCCTTACTCCAATAACAAGGGGGCTTTGATAATAGAGAACCCTTTATCAAATATGGCTCTAATAATTAACATCCTACTCCTACTACTTTGCTTTTTGGAATTGCACTCTGAAGTATCAAAAGCAAAATACCTCCTTTCCGTCCCCGGGAATGTCCTGAATTCATAGTCTAGGCATGTTCTTGAATTAGCATGTTCTTTCTGCTTAGAATGGCCTTCCTGGAGATCAGAACCATTCTAAGATAATCTCAACATTTCCACAATGTTTCATGAAGTATGTATCATAAATTGCCTTCACTGTATGCACACCTTTACCAAATGCGTAATACTTTGTTCTCCCTGAGCACTCTCTGGAGACGTGCGTGCATTAGCAATGCAGATGACAGAGTGCTTTGTCAAAACTACCTTGCCTCTCTCTTTCATCTGTTTAAGGAGTTCATGGCATCATGGTGACCAAAACTGACACTGTAAGATTCAGAAATTTTTTTTCCACATAGGAAACATGAAATTCTGTGGGTGTTGGCTAAATAAGCCCGTTACTCTCTTTTCATTGCTTTTCCTTTCTTTTGGGAGAAGAAATGTTTTTCTACCGCACGTAAGGAATTTATATTGGATATGTTTTCTTCTCAAAGCTGAGATCTGCTTCCCCCCAGAGGATTTCCTCTGAGTAATTGCCTAACTAGTGGTCGCTGAGCTGTAATTACTCCAGATGAAACCAATTGTCATCATTCCTTACAGTGCAAACTGCACACACACTCCAAAAAGCACTCCCATTAGTCATATCTCCAGCACAACCTGCACATTTTTTCTGCTGAAAACAGATACTGATTTGACACAGTGCTGAGATGATATGATGTATAACTGATTGTACAATTCGGTACAGTATTGGATTAGACTAATGCAGCCAGGTTTTCAATCTAATTACCTCTGCTCAGCTGATGGAGAGAGTTGTAACCTGTGAAATTGCCTTGGCAATTGCCAATATCACTTTATGATAATTTACTTAAACTGAAAGAATCCTAGTGAAACAGGAACAGGCTGAGTTTCTTCCAGAACTTTTCTAATGTTGCTTGTACTTTTAAAGGAACGTTAGGTTTTTCTGAATTGGTAAATAAACATCTGAATCCTACAAATCCTACTCATGCAAAAATCTCAGATGAAAACAGTCAACGGTTCCATAATGCTGTCTAACACTGTCCCATGAAGGCACTCTGGCATGGGTCGATCTTGGCAATATATGATGATAAATACTGGAACTGTGCAGCTGGCCCTGGATCTAGACCCGAGATTTCCTCAAGTGTAAGATTTGCTAATGCATCTCTCCTTATTCCCTGAACAGCACCTGTCTGATAAGGCATATAGTCATAGACGGTCATCTAAAGTTTGGCAGGAAACATTTAATTAATATCCAGCTGGACAAAGAGAGGAACTACAGCTCACAAAATGAGCAGCAGACAGAAAGTACAGGTAGTCTTTGACTATGAGTAGGTCCAGTTTTAAGAAGCAAAGACTAGCTGAAACCCCACAGAATAAATTTTTTTTTATGTTTTCTATTATCCATTATTTCTCATGGACATATAGGTCCCATCCCATCACGTTGCTCTCCTAGTTCTTGGCAAAAGGGCAATAATAAAAAAATTTCTTCACAGAAGGGGTTGTCAGGCTCTGGAACGGGCTGCCCAGGGAGGTGGTTGAGTCCCCATCCCTGGAAGTATTTAAAAGAAGGGTAGATGAGGTGCTTAGGGACATGGTTTAGTGGTGGGATGGCAGTGCTAGGTTAACGGTTGGACTTGATGATCTTGAAGGTCTTTTCCAACCTAGACGATTGTATGATTCTATGATTCTATGAATAGAATAGAATTCCTGAAGCATGTCAGGAAAAACAGGCTCACTTGAGAGTCTTTTGGGTCTGTGAATGATCAGGATATAAAAAGGGTGCTCAGAGACAACAAGGTGATTGCCAAGAAGCTAAACAGCACCTTTGAATCAATACACAAAACAGAAAAAATACACAAAACAGAAGCCAGTGAAGGCCTACGGTGACATGGGTGGGAGCCTGTTCTGGTTAGCGTATTCATAAATGAACTGATTGTGAATAACTGCACAACTTACAAGACTGAGTGCCTGGGTAGATCACAGCAGCTGGTAGCTTTCAGTACAGATAAATGTACAGTGATGACCACTGGACAAAAGCAGTTCTAATGTCACATCTTAAATGGTGGGCTCTGAGCCCAGCACTAATGCTCAGAAGTGACATCGTTCCATGAATACATTGCTCAGTAGCAGTCAAGGAAAAAAAAAGTAATAAAAAAAGTTTGGCATTAGTAAGAAAAACAGAGCGGAATAGACAATGTTATTGTACCACTGTATGAATCCATGGTTTGCTTACACGTTGAAAAATACGCAGCTTTAATCTCCCTGTGTCAGAAAAGTTATATTAGAATTAGCAAACATCCCAAAAAAGGCAAGAAGAATAATCTGAAATGGGAAACATCTATATGAGAAGCAATTGAGCAGGCTATGATTTCTAAGTTTGGAAAAATGATCATTTTGATGTGATAATGATCTTTAAAAATCATGCTTGGCAGGGGGATGATAAATAGGAAGCAACTGTGAGCTATGTTTTCCACTATGAAAACTGTGGACCTTCAAATGAAGCTGCTGGGAGCCAAATTCAGAACAAACAGGGGAAATGGTTCTTTGTGCATCAGGTACCTGACAAGCTGAAATCTTTGCAAAAGGATGCTGTGGATTACAGAGCATTTATGTGATCTCCTTTTGCTCAGCAAGTACCTAATAAGTGAGAATGTGATCCTGGGGCAGGTCAATCACATGAATCCTTATGTCCAGTCTTGCTTTTCGATGATTATGGATTTGGTGGGTGGGTTAGGACCTAGAAAAAGGAAATCCAAAGCAATAGCAAAATGACTAGCAAGAAAGAAATAATGCTGCAGATAAATCATGCACAGTACATTATTTTTCTTTTTCTTTAATGCCATGAGTGTTCTCTGAAGAGGCAGGAGTTCTGTTGTCACACCTTGCTATCACAGGCACCAAGACAATCAGCAACAGAGGGCCATGTATCAGGGCAGGAATCTGCTGGCTGGAAGCCAGCGAATCACTGATGTCATGTCCCAGATGTTTTTAAGTGGTAGAGTAAGAAGTTCAGGGCTCTGGAGAATTGGTACAACTGGTGGCCCTGCTGTGCACTTGTAAATCAGGGCAAATAGCTTGCAATTAACCAGGACTGTTTCAGGGCTTGCCAATATAGTCTATTTTACCACTTATCAGAAAGGCCCAAAACCTCTGGGCCAGACTCTTAGTGGATGTAAATCCTAATCAATTTGAGTCGCAGTTTTAAAGTTTCAGAATCAGGTAAAAAATAAATCCTACTACAAAGGGAAAAACAATCACAAAACCTGGCCAAAAGGGACAACTGCCCCTTTACCTCTCCTGACTACTCTATGACTAGGTCTGCTCCAGCTTCACAGCCACAAAACCCCCATCCAGTGAAACAATCATTGCCTAGATAGTAATCTGCTCTACTGTCTTGCATCCACCATTTTCACCAGAAAAAAAAAAAAAAAAAAATCTTTTACCTTTATGTCATCACACCCAAGAATTAGGACCTCTTCTAAACCCCCCTGAAGTCAGTGCAGACTGTCATTGACTTCAGCTGGCATTGCAACGGACTCTGACAATGTAAATCTACAGCCTGCTAGCAAACTAAATAAAAATCTGGGTTCAACTGAAGTTGGACATAGATAAGTTTAATAGTACTGACATCAGTGAAGCTATACAGGTCCGCAAGCAGACCGGCCTTCATTCTGATTTTTGCTGTTCAGTTGACTTCAGTAATTCACTGCATGAGGTAACACATCAAAATGGCACTTGATAATGATTTTCAGTATCCATGGAGGCATGAAGCAGAAGATTAAATAGAAATAAAACTTTCCAAGGAATAATAATAATATTTTACAAACAGGAAAGTCTGCTTTGCACTGTTTATGCCATGCACAGGGTTTCAAAAATCGAAGTCAATCATTCTTTCAAGACAGCATGAAATCAAGCCATATCTAAAAAATGGTGCACTTATTAGGACTTCAAGAAAAACTGTTCTTGCTATTATCTCTGGGATGAGATAGCCTGTGCAAGAATGACATAAAAATATTCTTGCCTCCAGAGTTTCATTGGCATAATCTGTCTGCAACACCTATAGAATATGATACTGTGTTGCAGGAATGTGGAATCATTCTTTTTTAGCAGGAAAATTTTGAAACATCTTGAAATATTTCATTGTCATATATGCGTCTGTGTGTATGATAGAAAATAAATTCTGCTGCTGGTCTCTTGAGAGATATCTTCTTGCACATAGAAACACTAATTGCAGTCTTCATCACAGCATAGAGACACAGCCTATTGTGGTATCTGGACTATGGAGATGACAAGGAAAAGTAAAATGGAAAGGAAAAAAAAATTCTTATAAGTATTTATGTCATCTGAATAATTGCTGTGAAGTTGCTGACTTGCTGCTGACAAGTTTCTATAGTTTCTATTCAAATCTTTTCCATTGCTATAGAACAAGTGCCACAAATTCACACAATTTACCAGTGCATTATGCCAAGTCACTCCCATTCTGGCTAAATACTCCTCTTGGCCAGATCCAATTGCACAAGGAGATGATATTGCTGACACAAGTGCTATCAGAGAAAGAATCCTGCCTTAGCGAGGGCACAGAGCTGGGGTCGGTGAGATAACGGGAGAGGAGAGAGGAAGTCAACAGATGAGCTGTAAGAATAGGAGAAGAACTGGGATGTGGAGCCAGCTGAGAGAAGGAGAAAAGGAAGGTGAGGGTGCAGAGAGTGGGGTGGGAGCTCACAGGACCTTTTGGAGCCTGAGGAAGGGAGGGCTGATGGAGGCCCAGAGGCTGAGGGATGGTGGGCTTGGATGGTGGGGAGTGGAGCGGCACCAGGGCTTGTCACAGGGTCTGTGGCCAGCAGCACCAGCAGCTGTACTGTTCAGAGGGAAATCAACACCAGAGCGGAACAGGCCCTGCAGGGCAGCCACATCCACTCACAGACTTTCACAAGCAGTGCCATACCCCTCTGCCCACACACATATGGACCCACCACCACCATCACGACACAGCACTGGTATGAGCTTTGGTTCTCATAAACAGTGACCAAAAATATAAGAAAAAGGTTTTGTTATGTCAAAGACTCTAGATGTTAGAATGCAAACTGAATCTTGGTTGGTTGTTGGGGTTTTTTTTGACTGACGTTATTTTTCCCTGTATCTCTTAAAGAAAATCTACCAGCATCTCTTAAAGAAAATCCACCAGTATTCTTCTTTGCAAAGATTACTGTAAACAAGCTATATTGGTGGGAAAGAAGACAACCCACAAGAAAACCACTTGGAACTGACTAGTTCTTGCTCGACTCCTTCATTCCTAATTACACAGTGAAAAGCTTGAGTGGGTTCTGAGAAGCGCTCAGGACCGCAAGATCCCATCCACTCCCATGTTCCTATGCAAAGCAGGACCAGACGCATAATGTGGGAGGCAGAGAAAAACTCAGCTAAACTCTGGTGGTCTACAAAATTTCCAGTAGCCCAGCTGTTTCCAGTCAGTGGAAGCTTGCAGGGCTGCTCTGCACAGCCAACTATGGACAGAGTGTTTGTTAAACCTAATATGCCGGGATCTTCCCCATAAACATTTCCACTAATGCGGGGAATCAAATCTCTCAAATAGAATGGTCAGTTGCTGTCTGGATGAGAGTCTCCATTGCAAGCACTCTTCTCCATTGCATTGCGTCTTCAGCTGGATCAAGATGGGATACCACAACGGGTTCTGATGATTTCTTACAGTCCAGCTGATCTGTGGTCCCACATGGTGACTACAGTACATGAATGATCCATTTCTATTTTTTATCCTAAACTATGCACAAAACATCTTCTAACTTTCATACCATGTACAAAGAGTGTCCTACCTATAACCATAGAATTAAAGAATAATTTAGGTTGGAAGGGACCTATAAAGGTCATCTAATCCAACCTCCTGCTGTCCCCCCCCCCCCCTTAATTAGTTCAGGTTGCTTAGGTAATTGCCTAGTTAAATCTTAAACACCTCCAAAGACATTTCTGCATCTGCATTCTGCTGACTATTTAAAACTATCCATGTACAGCTTGGCCAGTTCCCTCACCTACTGCAGGACCTGGAGATATCACTGGGACTGCCCAGGATTCCTCTTCCCAGGGAGTTCACCAACACACTGAAGCATGCAAATAGCACCTATCAACTGGTCTAGGCACAACAGGCAATTGTCTGAAATTCCCACCTGGATAGCTGTAACAACCAGTCAGTTGCTTTGCTGTCAAGAAGGTAAGAGATCTGTCTATCGCCTTGTCTCAAGTCGGTCCATTGCCTCATCTACACAGAGACCATCTGGGGACTTCCTGCATCACCCAGGGAGCTGAAGACAAAATGCATTGGGTATGGGCACAGATACAGTGCCAGTACCTATCTACATCACAAACCTTTATTTAATCATTTTATCACAGTCATAGTTTAAATTAAAGCTTGACACAAGTGCTTCATTCTTGGGTTTAACCAGGCCTACCACTTCGCTGAATGTAATACTAGCGCACACGTAATTATGGGGTAAGAGAATTTTCTTCCCACTTCCATGCATTCAGCCATGTGACACTGCCACATTTATGAAGCATGATTCTATTTATATGTTCAAGTACCTGTCACAGCAGCCTCAGCATCAATAGCTGCTCTGCTGGTGTGAGCAGATGGTTGCTAATGGGAAATGTTACAGAGTGCTTGTGAATGGAAATGGCCAAAACTCTTGCTGCTTACTGTAGGAGTAAATTTAGAACAATTTTGCATGTCTAAAATATTGCCCCTATAGAAATGGGTGCTTTTAGCTCAGGGTGGTGCCACCAGGAAATTATCTGGCTATATGTGCTTCAGCAATCCATTTTAGAGAAATCATTAGGGATTTATGTCCATCTTAGACATACAGCTACCTCACAGCTTTAACCCTGGGTTAAACTAACTAACAAACTAACTAACAAACATAACAATTCTGACACAGCACCAGGGTCATCTTTGCTTTACCCAAAGACATACTGGCACCTATTTCATTAACAAAGAAAATGAAATGTGAGACTGCTAAATCATGTAAACTAAACTAGAATGGATGTGTCCCCCATATTTCCATGTAAGCCTCATATACTAACACAGTAACTGTTGGTACTCCAAAAATCCCATCATCTTTTCTACCAGCTTAGTGTTACTGGGCAGAATACAGTGATAAGAAACTGTGCTTAGGCATTCCTCCTACACGCTTCAGAGGAGGGACCATTTTATGGATTTCACGGGGTTTTTTTCTTTATTGCTTTCTGTAACATGATGACTTTTCAAAAGAATATCGTTTCTTTCCTGCCAGTGATATTTTATTGAAAAATACTGCCTGCTGCAATTTTATAATTGACCTTGATTTGGGACAGAACAGCGTTTTCAACACTTATTCTTTTAAATGGGAAAGGTTTGCCATCTTAAGGCAAGAGATGCAATTAGACATGACCTTGGCTTAGAGATTCAGACCTGCCCTGTCTCATGCATAGTCCAGAATTGCAATAATAACATGATCCCTTGATAGCCAAAGGTGCTAACAACATTCAGACTAAACCTGTGAAGTTACAGGTCTATCTGCAATAGAAATTCCAGCATTTCCCTTGACTGAGGGAAAGGTTTCTGCAGCAGCCCAGGCAGGACAGCCCAGTGAGAAGAGCTGAGCAATGGCAGCAATTCAAGTGGAAAAGCAGCACTAATAGCTTAACAAAAACTCCCCAGTATGTCATTTTCCTAGGGGATCAGGGTACACAGAAAATTGAGGTATGTTCCATACACACATACCTGCCTCAGATCTGCTCTCTGCTCCTTACAGATCTTGTTACCCAGTCTCCTTCTCTGTGCCAACAGCAATATGTATATATAGTTCAGAAGTGACCGTGTCATTTGTAGCACTGCCAAGCTTAATCCACCTGTGGAGGTGCCTGAAAGCATATTTGCTATAGAATCATAGAATGGTCTGGGTTGGAAGGGACCTTAAAGATCATCTAGTTCCAAACCCCCTTCCATGGGCAGGGACACGTGCCACTAGACCAGGTTGCTCAAAGCCCCATCCAACCTGGCCTTGAACAATTGCAGGGATGAAACGGCCGCAACTTCTCTGGGCAACCTGTTCCAGTGCCTCACTACCCTCATAGTGAAGAATTTCTTCCTTATATTTAATCTAAATTTATCCTCTTTCAGTTTAAAGCCCTTGTCCCTTTGTCCTATCACTACATGTGCTTGTAAAAAGTCCTTCTTCAGCTTTCTTGTAGGCCCTCTTTAGGTACTGCAAGGCTGCTATAAGGTCTCCCCAGAGCCTTCTCTTCTCCAGACTGAACAACCCCAACTCTCTCAGCCAGTGTTCATAGGGGAGGTGCTCAAGCCCTCTGATCATCTTCATGGCCTTCCTCTGGACTCACTCCAACAGGTCCATGTCATTTTTATGTTGGGGGCCCCAGAGCTGAACACAGTACTCCAGGTGAGTACTTACAATAGCAGAGTAGAGAGGGAGAATCACCTCCCTCAACCTGCTGGCCACACTTCTTTTGTTGCAGCCCAGGATACAGTTGGCTTTCTGGGCTGCAAGCACATATTGCTGGGTCATGTTGAGCTTCTTATCAGCACCCCAAAGTCCTTCTCCTTAGGGCTGCTCTCAATCCATTCTCTTCCCAGCATGTATTTGTGCTACATATATATATACACACACTAAAGTGCCTGTTATTACATGTGAAGCTTGGACGCACTACCCATCTTAGCACTTCAGTTGAGAGAAGCGAAATCAACAGGTCTAGGAAAGGAAATGTATTCAGTTAGTCAAAGTTATCAGAAGAGCCCAGCCAAGTAGATTTGGGTCTTCAGATAGCTATGAACCCACATCCTGAACTTTATCTGGAGTTGCTTGCTGAGAATGAAGCCTTAGTTGGATGTGCCACGGGACCCTCAGCACTGAGGATATGCCAAGCAGTGGACTATATAACTAGGATTTACTTGCCAAAGGGTCAGTTCTCCAGGATGTCACATTGCCATTGGAGAAGTGATTAACTACAGATAGGTCATCATTCATCAGGAAAAGATGGAGACCTTGAGGCAAATGGAGGTGTTATAAAACATTCGTGAATGATGTGCCACATGAGATCTTACCTCCAACAAAGGATTGCCATGCTGGCCAGTTTAGTGCAGATACTCACAGGTATTATCCCTGGCTGTTCTAGGGTTCTTTGGCTCCTTGGTCCTTCTTCACAGGCTGATCTTACACAGGCTTTAGGACACCATCATGACCCTGTACCACCTCTATGTATTGCTGGCTCATGGTTTATATCATCTCACCAATTCAAAGTGTGGTCATTGCTGTCTTTGAAGAAAATCAGAGAAATTGTTAGATCTTCTGAAAGAAGTCTGAGGATGGAGGGGTAATTTCCTGTTGGAACTCACTGGGTAGCTCCCACACATAGCAGCTGTCATGACTATAGCGCATTCAAGCACCCCTGAGTGAGCCAGCAGCATCTCATGGTGACACAGATAAGATAAAAA
>NW_009259063.1:480268-529459 GCF_000687185.1 Egretta garzetta
AGGAAGAGATAGCTCGGTGCCCATGAATGCCAGGAGATCATCTACCAGTGCTGCAACACAGCTTATATCATGGCTGGAGTCCAGGCTTTACTACAACTAGCATATTAGCTTCAATTACATGAGCCTGCAGCCAGCCTTTAGCTGGTTTCTCTGTAATTTATCTCAGGAATAAGAAGTTTGATCTCATCTGTCTTGTTTCTGATGTAGCTTGATTCAGGGTGAATTTGATGCAGAATATTCCTTCTCTGGCTGACACATTGCCTATTTCTAGCAGCTCTGGAGTCAAGATCTTCTTTCACATCTCAGGAAAGCTGTGTTGGGTTCCCCTGTGTGCACAGCTTGGGTGCTGGTTGTTTGAAGATGTCCAAAATATCCTGAAAAAGCCTTAGATTTATATCTCACTCCAAGACAAGTTTTATAAGGGTCCCAACATAAAAGGGTCAACCCCCAGCCTTTCGGTGAGCATACCCTCCTTAGGAAAAAGCAGAGCCCTACCAGGCAAACACTGGAGAAAGGTCTCATGTTAAAATGCTGGCTGGTGACTCTGACGTGAGACAGCTTCTCTTTGTTTAACTGTAAATACTTTGGGCATGATCTGGGCAAATTTACTTAATATTTCTCTATGTTTTTAAAGGCAGCGGGGTTAACAACAACTTCTGAAGCTGACTGTAGCACAGTAAGAATAAATTCACGGATAGTTGTGAGGCATTTAGACACTGCAGTGAAAAAGGCCATGGAAGTGCCTGGCCAAAACTGTCAGTTCTTTGCTTTATTTTAATATATTAACCTTCCCTCAGCAGGATAGAGGCCTTAAAGGGCATCCTCTATTCCCAGACAAAGTCCTCCTCTCCCCTCAAAATAGCCTAGACATAGCTGAAGCAACTGAGGAACAAAAGGCTAAAGACTGCTGGAAAGCTGAGAGCTGCTTAAGCTAAAAAGGAAATGGTTATGAAGGATTAGAAGGAAACATAGTAGCCCTCCTGGGCCTTCAGCTTAGCAGAGCAAAACATGACTCTTGTAGTGACCCTGAAAGAGAGGTTAGGAGGAGAGCAACAGCTCCAGGATTTTTGTTCTTACAGCCAGCAAGATAAAGAATATTACAATAACTCGTGGTAATGTGAGAAAAATGGAAGAGCAAATATTGATTGACTGATTTTTTAAAGTGAGATTGAAATGAAAGACGTATCACCAGAACAATCTCTGATAGATGAGATCAGAGAAAAGAAGAGGTGCCCCAGCTATACCGTATTCATGGGAGTTAACTGTCTGTGGATAATCCACATTACTTGTTTCACAGAGCTATGATCTGGTATTTAATTTTTCCACCACGTTGTGTTTTTGGCAGGATTTTTTTAATCATCTCACATAAGAACCAAATTGTTTTGTAGCTTTAGGATGACAAACTCAAACTCTTCTTCAGGGTAACACTAAAAAATGAAGAGATAGAAAGAGACTTCAGTGATGCACAGCCCTTATGTGTTGTTTTGTTACAAGACATGTATCATCATCTTCCCACGCATTTTTTTATGCAGGAGATCTACGGGATGCTCAGCTTGGTGCTCCACAGTATGCCACCACCATCAAACAAATGACAGGACATTGGCAGTATGCTGTGGATTTGCTTTCTGCAACTGAATGGAAAACACTGTTTGGTATGGACCTCCTGCCCTTCCCTCTCCCCCCACTCCTACCATGCCTTCAGGTTTCCAAAGCAGCTTTCAAATTGAAGAAGTCCTTTATAGGTTCAGTATAAGGTTTGCCAATGTACAACAAAAAATAGCTACTCCTGAGATATTGCTTGGGAGCCACAGAGCCCCTTCTCCTCTCCCCAACAACACTGCACAGAATATTATTTTTTTTTTATAAAGGAGAAAGCTGGAGAAGAAAATACCTCATTAGGAATTTCAAGAAGAATTAGGGTGGGTGGGATGTGATCACTCCATCTGTGGTTTTGTTCCAGTTTCATCTGAAAGCTAAGCAGTCCATTGCACATGCCACTATAAAAGGCAGTCTGTGCCTCAGGCTGTTCACCCCTTAGAAAATTAATAATTACAGTTAACAGAACCAGTGCTCTCAAGTGGCCAACTATGAGCCACACCTAGTACTTCTAGTATAACTCCAGCCATACAGCTTATACTCTTAAATATTCCAATATAACAAGGCATTTGCAAATGTAGTTCAGGAAGGCCTTGAATTGTGCATCTTTCTTCCTTCAAACAGAGACTAATACAAGTTGAGAGGTGTGTTGCCAGTGCTGTATCCTCCTACCCCCTCATCTCCAGGGTTAACCCTGCCTGCACCCAAGCTGAAAGCAGCTGGCTGACAAACTGCCCCAGGGCATAGCCTGCATCCCATTGAAGTCAAAGGGATTAGGCACATAGAATCATAGAATGTTTTGGGTTGGAAGGTACCCCTAGAGGTCATCTAGTCCAAGCCCCCTGCAGTGAGCAGGGACACCGCTAACTAGATCAGGTTGCTCATAGTCTCATTGCACCTAAGGAGCTGCAAGGTACTCCAAAGTCAAAAGTCTGGATTTCCTTGTGGATCAAGCTTACAAATACATAGCAAGAATATAGATGTAAACACTGATTTTGTAGCTTTGCTATCTTGTATTATTTGCTGGACTACACACAACCACAGAGAGTGGCCCTAGGCATACTCCAAGCTGAACAAGCATCTTGTCCACATTATTTACCTGATGAAGCAAACCACCCCCAAAGAGGTATTGATATTTCTCAAGAGAGAACTTAGTCTTTTCTTCTGCTCTCAGGGAACTTCCAAGATGATTTTCCCTGCTGTTAGGTTGGGCCTGGCACTGAGCTCTGTGGTAGCATGGATACCTACCTCCATGTCTGTGGTGTCAAGGCAGAATTGATAAGGCAATTTCCTTCCCCACAGGACCTTTTTCTGCTGCAAAGGCAGGTACAATTATTAGATTGCCAACCACAACTAACCCAGGGTGAAGAAATCACAGAGTCACAGAATCACAGAATGGTTGGTGTTGGAAGGTACCTCTGGAGGTCATCCGGTCCAACTTCCCTGCTCAAGCAGGACCTCCTAGAGCTCATTGCCCAGAACCGTCTCCAGATGGCTACTGAATAGCTCCAAGGATGGAGACTCCACAACCTCTCAGGACAAGCTGTTTCAGTGCTCCATCACCCTCACAGTAAAAAAGTGACTCCTGATGTTCAGAGGGAACCTCCTGTGTTTCTGTTTGTGCCCATTGCCTCTTGCCCTGTCACTGGGCACCACTGAAAAGAACCTGTCTCCCTCTTCTTTACACCCTCCCTTCAGTTATTTATATACATCGATGAGATCCCCCTTGATCCCCCCCGAGTCTTCTCTTCCCTAGGCTAAACAGTCCCAGCTCTCTCAGTCTTTCCTCATTGTAAAGATGCTCCAGTTCCTTAACCATCTTTGTGGCCCTTTGTTGGACTCTCTCCAGTATGTCCATGTCTCTCTTGTACTGGGGAGCTCAGAACTGGACACAGTGCTCCAGGTATGGCCTCACCAATGCTAAGCAGACAGAAAGGATCACTTCTCTTGACCTGCTGGCAACACTCCCTCTAATGCAGCCCAATATACCATTTGCCTTCTATGCCACAAGGACATGCTGCTTGCTCACGTTCAGCTTGGTGTCCATCAGAACCTCGAGGTCCTTTTCTGCAAAACTGCTTTCCAGACAGTCAGCCCCCAGCATAGATCAGTGCATGAGATTGTTCCTCCCCAGGAGGTGCAGGACTTCACACTTCCCCTTGTTGAACTTCATGAGGTTCCTATCAGCCCATTTCTCCAATCTGTCGAGGTCCGTCTGGGTTAGAACATGGTCCTCTGTGGGTACGCTCTCTCCCACTGACCAGATCATGAATGAAGGTATTAAACAGGATTGGATCCGCTATTGTCTCCTGGGGCACACTGCTAGTTACTGGCTTCCAACTAGACTTCATGCCACTGAAGTCCACTCCACTCTCTGGGCCAGGCCATTCAGCCAGCTTTCAATCCTCACCGTCTGTTAATCTAGCCCATACTCCATCAGCTTCTCTATGAAGATGTTACAGGAGACAATGTTGAAAGCCTTACTGACATCATGGTTGACAGTATTCACTGCTCTCCCTTCATCTACCAAGCCACTCATTTCATCACAGGAGGTTATCAGGTTGGTCAAGTACAACTTGCCCTTTATCCTGACTAGTCCTGATGAATTTTCCGTCCTTCATGTGCCTGCAAATGGTTTCCAGGATTTGCTGCTCCATCACCTTCACATGGATCAAGGTGAGGCTGACCAGTCTGCAGTTCCCCGGGTCTTTATTCTTGCCTTTTTTGAAGACAGGAGTGGCATTTGCTTTCATCCAGTCCTCAGGCACCTCTCCCAGTCTTTATGATCATTGAAAGATTATTGAGAGTGGCCTTACAATGACACCAACAATCTTCCTCAGCACTTGGTGCACCTCATCAGGGCTCTTGGACTTAAGTATATCCAGTTTGCTTAAGTATTCTCTAATCTGATCCTCTTCCACCAAGGGTAAGTATTCCTTGCTCCAGACTTTCCCCCTGGTCTCCAAGTCCTTTGATTTCTGAAGGTTGCTCTTAGTAGTAAAGACTGAGGTGAATAAAGCATTCAGTATCTCATCCTGTTCCCCAGTCCTTTGTCACAAGGCTCCCTGACCCATTCACCAGCAGAATCACATTTTCCTTAGTCTTCCTTTTGCCACTTATGCATTTACAGATGCCCTTCTTTTTGCCTTTGAGTACCTCAGATTTATTGGGGATCCAATACTCAGGATGCCCAATACTTGGGATACTAAAGTTGGAAACAAGAGGCAGCATAAACTACATAGAGCCCTGTTCAGGGGTATAGCTTGGGCACGGGCTTTGCAGATTCTCCTTGAAATGCATTGCAGAAGCATAAATAAGTGTATACTTCACACACATTGGGCTTCAACTTGTATAAAAGCTCCCTAAACAAAATCAGGTGCTTTTCAAATAAGGTCTTATAGGAGAAATGCCATTTCAAACCTGAGCCCAATTCAGCAATGTCTTCCTAGGGGTTATCCAATCATTGCCCAAGCATTTGCATATGTGCATTGTTTTCCCTCACAAGAAGTTCTTGGCAGGAAGGTAATGAATTTCCAGCAGAGCTAACTGGGAAAGGAAGTACAATTAAGCCTGCAACAGCCAGGCAAAAATCTAACCCTTATAGCAAAGAGCTGCTCAAACCGATCAGTTATTACAGTAGATAAAACTCACCAAGATGTGCAAGGAGAAGCTTGAGGAAGGACAGATGTGAGGCCTGGATCTTAAGGCAAATGCAGGGGGGCAAAATTATCCCTACCAGATGGGTCTATGATTACACATTTCAGTAGAGTGCTGGAGTTTGAGATTGTTCTGTCTATAGTCGTGCAAGAAGTAGCTTCAGATGAGTTTCAACAGAGTAAATATGCACCATTGACTTTTATTCAGTTTTATTTAATAGACTCTTGCAATACACTTTTTAAAATGTACTTCTACTTTATGACTGTTATTTTCTCATACTCTCCTCCTTAATCTCTTTCCTCCTAGATCTTTAATTGTGTAGAAGAACCACTGTGATGTATTTAACTTTCATATAATTTCCCTGTTTGGCAATAATACCCCCAATTAACTACTGTTCTCATTAACCAATTTACTCATTTATAATCAAGGGCAATGGCTTTAACAGTTCTAATAATATGCCTTGTT
The DNA here is from genome assembly GCF_000687185.1 of Egretta garzetta. Lineage (NCBI taxonomy): Eukaryota > Metazoa > Chordata > Aves > Pelecaniformes > Ardeidae > Egretta > Egretta garzetta. Next base: position 485,987 of record NW_009259063.1, read on the forward strand.
AATAATGTTTTAATGAGGATTATCCTTATACTGCTCTCAGAAGGTTCTCCTTTTCCCTAAAATGAGAAAAGGCATATTAATGCAAAATAACCTTCTACCTCCTGGCTAAGTGTTTTGTTGGAATGAAAATAAAATATGGAAAAGTACTGTAGATTTTTAACCTCCATAGGCTACCATTTAGAAATTCGGTGACTTACAGTAGGTAGAGTAGATGATGCACTAGTCCATAAATCAGTTCTGGCCTCAGCCCTCTTTCTTACTTGCTATAATTAGACACCAAGAGGCTCCTTTATATATGCAGTTGCATTGGGGTGTAGGTATGCTTACCAGTTTCATTGGATGTGGCAAACATAATACTGTTAATTAACTTAGGAAAAGAAGTAAAATCAAAATGAAAATATGTAGTCAAGCTTTTAGCAAATTAAACTAAAAGATCAAATCTAAGATAATCTTCTCCTGCAAAATTATCTAAGGAAACACAATAAGATTGCAATGACTGAACATATGTTCTGCTAGCAGTAGCACTGAAAATTTAATGTCTAGAATAGGCGGCTAATGAGACAGGTTTACTAATGATCAAAAAAAAGAATCTGGCATGGTCACATTAAAAATAGAAGCTCACACATATGCAGGTAAAATAGAGAAGCTGCAAAAGAAAGCTTGCATTTAAAATAGAAAGGAACAGACACATAAATCAATGCACGGTCAGGCAAGCTCTGGAAGTTTAAATGTTGGAGGAAGAAGCACTTGGTGAAAGATAGCTCTATAATGCATCTGAACTGATAAAGAACTGAACACATCTCATTTTCCAGTTTTGCCAAAACAGAGAACGCACACAGACTGGTCTGAGAGTCTCTGGGGAATAGAAATGTATTCATTATTACCTGCATATTGCACATTTTGCTGTGCCACATTCTGTACACATAAAGACCCACTGACCTCTGATGATCACTGTATTTTAAAACAAAATTATAAACCCTTTAACCCCTCCATCTTCCAGCATGTTATTCAGATGTCCCTGTATTTCCCTCCATTTCAGCACTGTTAAGGTTTGAAATCTTGCTCACAAGGATTTTAAGGCATATTTAGGTGAGGAAAATAGTTGGATGTCATTAGGTCTAAGCACTGGAGACATGGCACTTGATATGATAAGCACCTGTGATGAGATGGGGAGAAATTTATCTTCAGAAGTCAATATTATTTACCAGCATCTGGAAATGCTGGTTTGCCATAATCAGTTCTTTTCTGTCCTAGATTTTGGGTTTGAATGGGAATTAGGAAGATAAAAAGAGCAAAGTGCCAGCGATGTTTCTGTTTCAGATAAGCCGTTGCAGCTACAGCCACGACGCATCCAAATACATTCAGTTCGGGATTTAGCATACTGTAAAAATGGTAAATGTCACACTTTTTCAATATTTTGCAGACATGTCAGACCAAGGCCTGTGTATCCTACGCATCTGACCACACCTTTAATCTATGTTTTTGATCAAGCACAAAAGTTGTAAGTAGCCTTAGCATTGATTTGTATAAGAAGAGAATTCTTTAATACACAAATAAATTTCATTAGTTTCCATTATTCCCTGGAAGGTTCCCTGGATATCAGCAAATACACACGGATGAAAACCTGGCTGCACTAAACCAATCAGGCATTTTCCTATCAACTTCATTGGAGGCACTATTTAACCTGGTGTCTTCGGAGGAGTAGATTTTATTCTCCTTTGAGGAGTCACAGTCACAGTCTTTACTCTGGGGCAGACAGCATACTTTATATAGCAATTCTGAGGCAGCTCATGCAAGTGATAAGAACTCACTGAACAAATTTTGGTGGTCTCTGAGGCCATATGAGAAGGCAATGAAATAAATTCATAGAACAGAGTTTCCAAGATGCTTTTGCTCCCTTCCTTGAGCTTTGAAACAATGTAAAGCATCTTATTTGGTACTGGATTTAACAATGAGGGCCTTGCCCTTGACTGGGTACAAGCTACTTCTAAATCACTGGCGTGCCAGTCCAATTCCATCGCTTATTTATTTTTTTTGGCTGGAAGAATGTAAAGCCAAACTTAATTAAGCTACTGACATTGTGAGAGGGCATACAGGAAACTGCTTAAAATATGAGGCTTGTGTGACTTGGCTCTTGATATCAATCCCATTTTGAATTTGTAAGTTATCATTGTTTAAAAACACGTCTTAAAGGCTGTAGCTTTTCCTGTGGCCTGCGTTTGTCATATTTTGCACAGATCTATGCCTTCCTTTACACTCAGAGACACGCATTTTCCTATAGAATATGTTATATGTGCTCAGCTGGCTCTTGACTACAATTTGCTTCTCCTCAGTTGAAAGTACTTGAGGTGTATAGCCTTCAGAGACAGACAACTTCACTTTTTCTTTTTATTGTGGAAAGCAAGCTGAAGCTAGAGAAGAATTGGAGATGGAGCCAAGCAGCACCTAGTCTGACATTTTTGAGTGCTTACCTCACTGTTAATGGACATATTTTTAATTTTAAATTTAATTTAATTTTTCTTCCTGTGTTTGCAGGACTGGCTTGACTATGACATAAATAGAGACAAGAAAGGCCACAGAGAAAGACAGATGGAAAGAAGCACAGCTGAAGGATGGGGATTAATATACCAGGCTCATGACATGTTGGTAAAAATATGCACAAAACATGATGGTCAGTCATAAAACAGGACACTGGCCAAATAGAAACCGTGACCTCCTCAGTCCAAAATCTTCCTATAAACAGCTTTAGGTCACCAGCAGACTTGGCCAGCTTTGGAAAATAGAACTAGTAGTATATTTTTTTCATATCTTCTAGCTAAAATCTTGGCCCTGTTAGATTTCAGTGGGTTACAAATCACTGGGATTTCAGTGCTAATGAACTCTTCCACTCCAATCACTTCACTTCTTTGAAAGCCTTTGGAATTGGTTTTCTCATTGATATACTGATATCTGTTCACTTACTTAGAGGTGCAGAGTAAATTTGCCATTCCATTATCCCCTGGACACTAAAACACATTGAACTAATAAATAAAAATCAATACAACTGGCAGAGGAAGCTGAAAGTTTCAAAACTGGTCATACTGCTACATTAAATTGTTAGTTGGAAAATTAAAAATAACCGTGTTCTGTTCAAAGCATATGAACAGCATATGAATGAGGAAAATGTTCATTTACACAATCCAGACCGGTTTGATTCAAGAAACAGCAAACCAGCTGTCCAACTTGCAAGATGGATTACTTCTTCACACACCACAATCAAAGTCTAGACAGATCTCCACCATTTTATGGTACATAATTATTTCAGACTTCAGTTTGTAATCATTAGCTTTTTAGATACAGTTACTGTAACCCATTTAGCATCAGCCTGGGCATTCTACCTGGATATCTTCATCTACTTGTTCTGAAAGGCAGTGGCAGAAACAGAAACTTATTCCATCTCTCTTCATTGCTATTAAAGTAAACACTCCTTAGTCCAGATCTGTGCTAAACACTGACACTCTCAGCCTCGAGATGCATCTTCATCTGTTGAGGCAGTAGCTCTGTTCTGCTCTCCTGGGCCAGTTACTACTCCTTCCAGCTTGTGATGGAAAACTAGTAAAGCTTAGCAGAAGCTAAAAGGCTGCTATTCAGAGCCCTCTAGAAAAAAAGATAAAAACATGAGGAACCGATCTAGGAAATGCAACACAAATTAAAGATTAAAAGAAAGGGCTGGCCTGGTGACACGCCATGGATGCTCAATATCTGTTGGGATCTGGCTCTGTGCTTTTGCTTATGAAAGATAAGCCCAGGACCCCCTCCCTTGAGTCAGCAATAATGTAAAAGTAATTGAACATCCTGCAAGGAGAGGTCTGTCATGTTCTTATATTTCACCAGTTCAATAACCTGATGTTATTAAAATTTCTTCCAACCTTCTTGCTATTAGGCAGTGCCTTATTTGATCAGTTATGAAAGATGGAGCAGGCTGTTAGCTTATAGAGGTTCCTTCTGATACAGAATTACACGGTAGGCTGATTCAACCTGCATGTGAAAGCAAAAATAAGACTTACTTTGGCTCCCTTCTCATTTTTCTATTTTGATTTCCTCATATTCTTTACCCAAGAATGTCATAGACTGGTAACATCCCATGACTCCATTTCATACTTACTTAGCAATGGTATTTATGACTTACCTCTGGTAGCAATCTGCCTATGTGAAGGTATCAAATACATCTTGGGCTCAGGCAAAACCTCCTTCTCCTCCTTTTACAGGATATCCTTGTACAGTTTTAGCTAACTGCATTACCATTTTTTTCCCCTACTCTTCTTCTGTAGCTTTTTCCACCTTCACTCCGTGAGATAGGAGACAAATGTCAAGATGAATGTCTGCTTTTACAATGCATTCCTTGGGGGGAAAAAAAAGCAGAAGAATTTGCTTTGACATGCACATGTTTATAATTGTCTGGAGTATTCTCAAGACACATCAGTGTATCATCTTTCCTAATTTCCTTTTAATCCTCCACAGCAATAACCTCCCTCTTTACACAACTATCTAAAGAGCTGGTGCTGAATGTCCCACTGGTATACACGGATGTTAGGATGCTCAATGCACGTTCCCCAGCAGATGTAGAATCATGCCCAGACTCAACCCCAGAACGTAGCATTTTTAGACTCATACATGGATACATTTGAATGATAGAAATCTCATGTCTGTTTTTAGTGATGATTGTGATGTCTCTCCCAGCTGATGGAAATGGGCTGGGCACTACCAGAAGAAAAAGAAAGCCCACCACCCTGTTAGAAATTAAATTTACATCACACCAGACATTTTTATTACATTTTATACTATGCCATAAACATAGAACTATGTTTTTTTTCTGTGCTCCATAAAATCCAGTGAGAACCCAGTGTGGGGCAGAGAATGGTCTCAATGAACAAGTTTCCATGGCAAAGAACAGCCAATTCATTTGCAGAAAAGAGGCTCAGGAGGCATAGCTACATCATGGAGATGACATGCCTTATGGCTCTTTACTGTATTATCCTTGGCTTTCTTAAGCGGAGTCCCTTTTTACCTGTCTTTGCCCCTGTTGATGGCGAACTTGCTTACTACAGCAAGCAAATAAATTCTGATAACAACCAGAATGAAGTGACCGATTTAAGGGCTTATTTACCAAGAAGATTTCTCCCCCTCAGTAAAACCAATTAGAGATGTTGCCATAAATCCACTGCTGGCAGATACTACTGCTGTGATGATATCTGTCAGCCATTTCTGTCCCATTCATTCTTTGCTGGACAAGGTCCTCAGCCCACCCTCTGTCACACATGAACAAACTGTCTTTCTGCTATGCCAGCCAGCAGGATTGATTAGCAATGCAAGAGCTTGGACACACCAGCTGCATCCTGAGCCTGCCACTGGGTCTGGCAAGTCCTCCTTCCTGGTGCCTGCTCAATGCTTCATGCTCTATTTCACATCTTTGGTGGGTAGCATTCATCTTACCTAAAGCAACTGTAGCTGCCTAAAAATTGGGTTTAGACTAAACTAATCAACCTTGTTGACCCTGTAAGGCCATGAGAGAAAGAGGTCTCTACCAAACACTGATGGTCTCCACCTGTCTCAGGATGGCAAGACTGATTTCTTCATGGGCTTCACTCTCTCTTCAGTTGAACAGTGAAATGTCATGAACTGACTGGGCAAGAACTTTAAAATACTTATGTAGGCTGTGATAGGCAATATTATAGCACTCTATTTATGGCTTTTTAGTTTTCAATGCAAGCAAAGAGGAATTAGAAATACCCTATGTGTAACAGCGATGTCCAGTATATATTACAACATAGTGACAGAGTGTTACAGCTACTATACGGAAAGCCAAGATACATGGCTGAGGTATCACAAATATGCATCCATGTCCAGCCACATGACATGGCTGTAGCTGATTTTGTTTATGTTATGATCTAGCTGATTATCTAGAGACAACTCTGCTGGTCTTTGCAGGGCAATTCCTTCCCCTTTTCCCAATATGATTGCTTAAACTGTGTCTAGAAAGCTGTCAAAGGCTCCCTGTACCAGAGAACACACTGAAATTATGAGCCTAGGAACCACATTTTCCTGTTCTTTATATTCTTCCACTAATTCATCCTTTTCCCAGCTCTCCTCTTCTGCACTGGTTTTCTGAGTCTTTATGTTCTTCCCTCCCCCTTATTCCCTTTAGATTACCTGTCAGTGTAAAATTGTAACAGCACAGTAACCATTTCTCACGCTTTTAATGGCAGCTCATAATTGCTGACAAGAAAGGGAAGCAAACAATGTGAAAATGTGTGTGCAAAAAATTGTCATAATGTAGTACACAATGCTGAGATCAGTAATGAGGAGGTTGGGCCTTAGTTAAGATAATCTAGACAGCAAATATGTACCAGGAGGAAGAGGCAGGAAAAATATAATAAAATAGTGGCTGTGGAAAGCTAAATGAATATAAGGAAAGATATGTTAGAATCAGACGGAAAAAAGCAGCTCCCTTTGGGTGGCATAGATAAAATGGCAAATAACTTCGGGAACAACTGGCAATAAACAACATTTGTGGCACCTGACTGGTTCCATTCCACTATTATTCTGCAGAAGAGGTGGGAACTCCCCAGAGAGGCACTGCCTTCCTTGCTGTAATCACTGCCTCCTGAAAACAGCAAACGTGGGGCTGCTTCTATGTACACAACCACAAAACTCCTTCACAAACCAGGTTCCTGGGACCATGGGTCACAGAAACTCATGAACTTGTTGGTTCACCAATGATAATTTCTTAATTTATTTTTGCACTTCTGCTTCTCAGTCCATGCTATTTAAACTGAGGAACCAGACCAAACATTTCAGAGGTCTCTCCTTACCTGGAGGAGGAAAAGGTGCCGAATTGTGCCAAGGATCCTGGTGAATGCAGCAAGAGAGGGATTTTATGAGAGACAGAGTTGGAGGTATTTCACGGCTTGTTTATTTCTGGAGTAATGCCTACAGCTCCTGTCTCCATTGGTACCTTCTAGCAACACAGCAGTGCTCACTGTGTAGACAGAAACATCATGAAATCAGCGCTGTAATACAGTTCGTTACCGGCTTTATGGGTGAAGGGGTGGAATCACAGTCCATCTCATCTATAAAATGTGGCTTCAAAAAGGCCAGCTTTGCTAAGGACTCAGCAGCCAGTTTGTTAAGACAGTACCCTTCCTTATCCACCACTCCCAATAAGGGGCTTTTTGGACTAGAGAAGGCAAAAGCTGAAGCAGTGAAATTCAGAAGAATTCACTTTCTTATATTACTGTGAGAAAAAACTTTTTTGCAATAACAGTATATTTAAGTTTAAGCCATGATGGTCAAACTCAAAAAAAGCCCACTGTGCAATGCTGAGTACCCAGTACTTACTTACCCCAAGTCACCCGCTGTTGAAAACCTGATCATGTCTCCTGAGGTCTGCAGCTAAGTGGTTCCAATAATTGGAGTTGCACTTGGCCAGCTGCCGCTTAAGTCTAGCTCTCCGGCAATTACAGAGACCTGCCTGTCTTCCCCAAGGCAATTGCCTCATTAGGACGTCCACGTTCATTTCTGCAGACCCCATCAGATTTTTCACATTCAAGGTTACCTAGCACATGTGCTCCTCAGAAACACCAAATGATTCCTATGTCAACATAGATATTAGTTAGAATGTATTAACTTTGATTTGGATAAATGGGGTGGGAGAGTAGGCAAGGGGACATGACAAGAAACTGATAATCTGCTTGTGATCTATTCTGCAAATGTCAAAGAGGGTGAGGTTTCGGGGCTTTTTGTGTTAGAGATCTCTTTTTTTTTTTCCTTTTTAAGGAAGGGTGAGCTTTGTGAGAATGGAGATTGGTGAACTGCCCAGGTATATTTTAGAGTTCAGAGGAGTCAAGGAGGTGCCAGATCTGAAACCTAATATGCCTCTTGCACAGCAGAAGAGCTGTCATGCAAATCTACTTCAGCAGTCTGTTTGTGGGCATGTGCAGGACAGATCCCAGATTTTCACAATCCCTTTCAGTCTACCTTCTAAAACGGCTTGCAGACAGCAGCGAGGCTTCACAGGCAAATGACCTCCTTTCACAGGCAGATGTGCATCCTGGCTGATAGGCTTTTATAGCAATTCTGTAATGTAAAAACAGATAAAATACCAATCTCAAACACAGCTTGCATTTCTCCTCTTTCTGAACTGATTCTGATCTCATTAAATCAAGTTAGTGGCTGGTAAGTCCTAGGCTTCACTTCTGGAACACAAACCAGTTCCTAACATGCAATATTTCCCTTATATTATCCTTGAGGTACTGGGGTAGGAGAAAGGCATTTTCTTTCTGGGATCTGAGATGGCCACAGCTGTAAGGTTGCATTAGTGTACAGATGGGTTGATGGGACAGCTGAGTCAAGAACGTCTTTGTTGAATAAGGTAAGGAATAAGTGTCCCTTGTGCTGGGAATGGAAGCTAAAACTAAGTGTTTGGGATGAGGAAATGACTGAATTTCACAACCCCTGCTCCAGAGTTGTGTACCTCACCCACTTCCCATCACAGAACGCTCTGGCTGGTGCCTAAGGTACTTAGATGACTTTCAAACATGCGTTTCTTTGCTCCAGTGTTTTCCATATTTAATGCCTATTCTCAGAAATATCCCATTAACATTCTCTTTGCTGTAAGTGCCCCTAGTGACTTGACATTTGGGAATAAGCAGCTTACGTGGCCTAAGATGTCAGTTAATTTTAGCAGTGGCAAGGCTAGGGATGGCAGTCTTCCCCACACAAAAATATGGGTGGCATGCTCATAAATCCAAATGTTAGAGGTTTGAAAAGGCCAACAGCTTCTCCCCCTGTTTCACATGAAAAAAAAAAAAAAAAGAGAAAATTTCAATATGAAAAAAGGCATCTGCATACATTAGCTATGTGAGCTCACTGGCATGTATCCCTGCCGACACTGCCAGCTTTATTAGTATCTTGGTCAAATACTCAAATCTGGCATATTCTACTGCTTCATGCCCTTTGTCTTCAAATACTGTTGCTACATCTGGAGTGTACTGCCAAGGCAAAAATAACCTACTGCACATTTTAGAGCACTGCCTTCAGTGTAGCCTGGATTGTGTCAAGCAGAATTTCACCCTGGGGAGAAAAGGATTAAAAATGTAACCCCCTGTATTCCTGAGTTCCTAGCTCACTGGTGCTCTCCTGGGATAGATCTTGTGATGAACTACTTGTGGGCATCATCCCTGCGCAGAGCTGGGGGCCTAGAGAAATCACCCACAGTGAGGCTCAGCTCTTAGGGAGAGCTATACCCACACACACCTCTCACACCAGAATCAGAGGTGCAGAGGGTAAATCATAAGAAGTCATCCTGATGGTCTTGGGGGCTGCAGTGTGCACAGCCTCCCTCCCACCCCCATGACAGGAGAGGCACCGTGCACCCTGCTGGACAGTGTTACTGCAAAGAAGGGGAGAAGAGAAGAGGAAACCCTTTACCTTCCTTGAGTTGCTCTGTGCTTGAATATCTGCAGAAAAGATGTTGTTTACTGAATCCTGGGTCTGAAGAAGCTTTGTTTTCTACAGGTTGATGTCTTGAGGCTGGACGATTTTCCTTTAAAGAAAAATGTGAGTTTTGGTTGAAATTCTGCCTGAAGCTAGGACAGGTGTAAGGCCAGGAGGCTCTGCTCTGGGAGGCTCCCACTGCATTTACCATCAGGATGCTAGCAAGGAGGTTCCCAGTCTTCCTTATTGCCTTCCAGACCCCTGTCTCTCTGCCCAGTTTGGGTGATATCACACACCTGGTTCACAAATTACTCTAGGGAGACACAAACAAGTACATATACCCATAAGCACAATTTTGATAGGACACTGTGTGCTTGCATTAGTTGGATAATTATTTCAATAGAAAATCTGTAAACTTCAGATAGAGAAGGCTGAACAAAATCAAAAAACCTCCTGCATGTAAGTGACCTTTCTGTTTCTCTGAGTCGCTCTGGCAAATCCGGCAGCAAGTCATGTTTGCATCATTGCTCAGTGCAGCCCTGTTCTCCCTGTCCCTGCACCAGACAAGTATGCCCAGAGCTGGCTGAATCATTCAGTCCTCCTTAGCAGACTCCAAATTGTGAGCAGCACCCTTTCCCACTCTTATTTACATAAACCTTGTTTCAGCTCTCCAAGTGCCCCAAAGTAGAGGTCAAGCCTGGAAAGAAAAATCATCTAGACCCACCTTGTTGGTGTTGTTATTTATGATGCTTTGAGTTCAAAGACCATTTGAGGGGATGCTGAACACAATTCAGGGTGGTTTACTTTGTCTCATAACACAGAGAAATGTGCAAATCGGGGCATGTGGGGAGAAGATAGGCTAAACATACTCTTGCAAAGTCTGTCACAGCTAATTTGCTAGCCTAGTACTGCATTTTCAGGGTGGGCTGCTCCCGGTGACTTCACTGGGGCATTGGCTGAAACAGCTTAGCTCTTGTCAGTGTTTCAGGGTTCAGTGGAGACCAGTAATTCTCAGTGAGCCTAGGTATTTGAGAGCTAGAAAAAGAAAAGGCTGACAGTGTGTTTTACACTGTTGGAGCAAGAGAGAAGGAGCGAGACAGTGGTTTCATAAGGAGTTCAGAACACAGTAAGTGCCAATATTAAAACATAAATTTTTGTAGATCTCCTTTAAGATCACCCATTGTTGAGCAAAGCTCTCATTAAAGCAAGGCACAAAAGTGCAAACTCTGTCCAGAGTGATAGCTTTAAAAGTGGATTTTGCAGCTTTTGTTAAATTTCACTGCATTTTTAAGCTGTCTACACTGCTGATAACCAGGGCCTGCTTTGTGCTGGAGGCAGAGGATGGAGGAAGCTAAGGTGTACATTTTGTAGACTTCTCTGCATTTCAAACATTGGTCATTAAAATGAAAAAAGCTTATTTTCCTGAAGAATTTAAATTGCAAAAGAAGTATACGAGATTTTTATCCCCTGCCCTAATGTTTCTGCTCTTTTTTTTTTTGAGGTACCAGAGGTTATTTCTGGTGACTGGAAGAACCTAGGACACTGCCAGTTTTGAGATAAATCAAGCTTTGATGCATTACAGCCATGTCCTCCAAATACCGGGGCATAGACTGAAAGAATCAGCCTTTGGAGGAAAAACAGTGAAATGATGCAATGAAATACCTTAATATTCATGTGACCACCCCCTTATTTGCCATTGTGCCTCTCAGGGCTCTGTCAAGACATGTGCAGGCCATGCCAAAATATCTGGTGCATAATACAAGGAAGACCAAAAAGATTAGGCATGAGCCTCAGCCTCCAGTGGGGGAGACTGGCCAAAGGGAAACTCACAGGTTCATTTGTCTGGTTTTTGCTGTGTCTTAGACGGGTTTTCCAGTGTGTGCCTTACATCCTGCTGCTAATTCTGACTCCCTTCCCATTCTCCTAATTCATTCTGTTTTCTTTCCTATAGCTTTATTACCTGTCCCCTGGGTGACAGACACAACTGATTTGTTGTGGTGGAATCCTGTAATTTCTCTTTCTCCATAAAATCACAGGGATTTCTTTAAATCAATTTTACCAGTTACTATTGACTTACTAATTTATCTGGTCTTCAACATGATTCCTAGAACAATTCCTTCTGGTCACAGACTGTATCACCATCGGAGCTGAAAACATGTCAGCCTTGACCTGAAGGGAAATTTTGGGGAACCATAACCAACCTTCCCCCTTTTCACTTATATAGCCAAACAGAACTCTGATAGTTACTCTGAAACTCCCAAATATTACGACAGATTTGGAAGTGATGAGCCAAAAATATGAAGATCAGCTCTCCTTATGGTTTCCCATTTTAGCTTAACCTCAAAGTGACAGAATAGGGTTGCAGGTGACACAGTTTCCCTCTATTCCATGTATGGCCCAGCCTGTGGACCAGACTTCCCTGTGTGCAGCAAATAGAGGTGAAATCACATGTTATTTGACCACTGAGACTCGGTATAAAGTTACCAGAGCAGAATATCAGGTGTCTGAGGGACTGCCACTATTGCCAGCTGCAGTAGAATGGAGGGACATGCACAGACTCAAAAGTCTGGTAGGCTTTACTGCTGAATTTTGTTTTGAAAATATCTCAAAGTCTCTCCTTATAAACAAGAGACATACTGCATGATTTGAAACTAAATGTCTCAGGCAGAAAGGCAATCCAATGACATCCCAAGTACTCCTCTCACCTGTTCACCTTACTAGATCTGTCGTCTCTTCTTGTGGTACTAGGAAACATTTCATTGACACTACTGTTATTCCTGGGCACAGCTCCTACAGTGACATCTGTGACTCTGCAAAACCAAGGGATGGAACAACCAATGAATTTGTTCATATCTCCAACAAGATGAATAGCTGAACATAAGCTACTTCTCCATATATGCTACATTTGAATGTTCTTTCAATTCCACTGTAGTCTGAAAATAATAATAATAATAAAAAAAATCTTCATTTCATAAATGATTTTCCTACCCAATTCCAGTGTAAGTTTACTTACAACTTTAACTGTGTACATGAAAATTCATTGGCATCGTGCTTTCTTTTTCTAAGATTTATACAGGCAATACAATTCATATTAGACAGGGAAAGCAACATTCATCACAATCAGCTTTAAATTGTTGCTGCTCAGTGCTGAATTTGGGTTCCTTCTCATTATAACCTATTGGAAGGGAAGTAAGAGAGTAAATACCAAGGGCCAATTTTTCCAACAGAATTCCAAAAAGTCACAAATACACTGTTAGCCACACAGTCCTCTGTGAACATGGAGTGCTCCATTGCCTGCACAAACACAAACACTCACAGATACCCTGAACGTATTTTTGCAGAATGATTCATGGTTGCCTTGAAAAGGTAAATGGAATTGGCAAGATTGTGCTGGTATTTCTAACTGATGAAACTCTTCCAAACACAGAGCAATCACCTGTGCTCCTTAGGTATGGAATCCAGCAAGTCTGAAGTTGCAATTCTTAGTCATTAGTTAATTATTAAAGAATCACATTTTGTAACAAAGTAATTTCTTTTCCTTTTTCTAAATCTATTTCTCTTCACAGAATCACACAGAATGGCAAGGGTTGAAAGGGACCTCAGGAGATCATCTAGTCCAACCCTCCTGCTAAAGCAGGTTCACCTAGAACATGTTACACAGGACTTCGTCCAGGCGGGCTTTGAATATCTCCAGAGAAGGAGACTCCACAACCCCCCTGGGCAACCTGTTCCAGTGCTCCGTCACCCTCAAAGTGAAGAAGTTCTTCCTCACATTCAGCTGAAAACTCTTATGCTTCAGTTTGTGCCCATTGCTCCTTGTCCTGTTGCTGGATACCACTGCAAAGAGTCTGGCTCCATCCTCATGACATCCACCCTTAAGATATTTGTATGGGTTGATGACATCCCCTCTCAGTCTTCTCCAGGCTAAACAAGCCCGGCTTCCTCAGCCTTTCCTCATAGGGGAGATGCTCCAGTTCCCTAATCATCCTTGCTGCCCTCCTCTGGACTCTCTCTAGGAGTTCCTCATCTTTCTTGAACTGGGGAGCCCAGAACTGGATGCAGTACTCCAGATGGGGTCTCACCAAGGGCAGAGTAGAGGGGGAGGAGAACCTCCCTTGACCTGCTGGCCACAGCCCTCAATGCACCCCAGGATACCATTGGCCTTCTTGGCAGCAAGGGCACACTGCTGGCTCATGGTCTGCTTGTCATCCACCAGGACTCCCAGGTCCCTCTCTTACCACCAAAGAGACTGCAATACTTTTAAAAAACAAATGATTTCTGGGAGAAGAACAAGCATAAGTAATTTCAGTGCAAAAGGTAATTTTGCTGAAAGTTTTATGCAGCTGAATAGAAAGTTTTAGCATGAGAGTTTTCTCAGTCGTAACTATAATGCCATGTTATAATGAATGTTAGAAGTCAATTCTTCATTACTTAGCAAACAACAGAAGTGAAATAGAAACCCAGTAGGTGATTTGGATGTAAGACACAGTGACAATATGTTTCCATCAGTCCAATTTAGCTTTCTTTTACTATCAGGTCATTACCTTCTGGATGCAAATCAGGAGAGTGTCTCCACAGCCACTCTTCGGGAATATTTGGAAGTGCATTAGGAGACATCTAGCTGTTTCTATCTGTTACAGTAAAGAGTATTAATCACTAATCCTTATATGAAGGTATCAGACTATGGTGTACTTACAAGACTTCTTCCTAAGAGACATAAGGAGAAAAATGACTGTTCTTGGGAATGTACAGAGAGCCACAAAGGTCTTTTTATAATTCATAACTACATAATGGAAGGCAGCAAGTGAAGAAAAACAAAGTATTTTATTTATCACGTAGAAAGAGCATTACTTTCCAGAAAACCATTTTAATTTTCTTCATTACTGCAGAGAAGCTTATGTTCCTCTGCTTTTTATTTCCTACACACTAGTCTGTGCTGTTTAGTCCACTTTTGTGGACTGCTTTGTATACACAAAGGACACAATCAAATACTACTTTTTATATTCGATCCCGTGAGGAGAAACACTCCCCTTTAGAAGTGATGTGGGAGAGGGAATAAGGTTACCATTACCCCCTCATTAACATTGTCCCAAGTCACACATACTTCTAGGGCAATGGCCTGGGCAACGAGAAGCCCCTCATTGCCATCACTGTTACATTCAGCTCTGGGTTCTCCCTGGCCTTCTGGGAATGGGAAGTGTCCAGAAACCACAAGAGAACTGCCCTGGCGGTCTCACAGCCAAAGATCATCCTTACAAAAGACTGCCTGTATGCTTGCTAATTGCTACTCCCTTATACACCTCAAGATCTAAGCCTGGAAGAAATCACCAAATTTTAACACCATTGAGAAAGACTTGTGTTGCAATATAGAGTTTTAAAATAGAGATAAAACTGTAAAACACTGTTTTTCATGACAAAGATGATCAGCACAAATGTCAGGGGATCTAATAGATTACAGCATTGAAACCTCAAAGTTACCTTTCTGTTTTTCAAGCAGAAGTGCAGGCTTCTTTTGCTAAAATATACAAACAACTCTATGTCTTTATGGACTGACTTAATAAAAGAGATGAGCAAAGCTGGAAGAGAAATAGGAATTTTTACACAATAGTATGTGCAAGATTAGCTATGCAATCGTATGTGACTGTAGGCATATATCTCTCTAGGCAACAGTTAAAACAATTCTCTGATCTGCTGAGTGAGCCTTTAGAGTTATTAAATAGACCTTTTTTTCAAAACCATTTTCCATCTGAGTCACTTTAGAAATTCAGATCAATGTTCTGCAGTAAAGAGTGGGCTCTGGGCTGAAATAAGGTAATTCTTATGAGTTAGAAGTGCACTTGATAGTAATCCAAAACATGATCCAATACTAAAAGTTCATTTAATGGACAATGTTGAAATACGACAAAGACACTTAAGGTAAAACCAGATTCGGATTAAATGTTTACAGATCGGCTTCTAAAGTGACTTTTACTTAGCTAAACTGTAGCCTGAAAGACAGATTTTAGCAACTTTTAAGTATCGTTTACAAGCACAGACAAGTCAGCTACCTTTCAACAGAGACTGGCCAACATATTGTTTATAGCAAAAGCTATTCTTCAGTCAATGGACTCATATCTTTTCAACGGGTTTACAACGTAGCATTCAGGATTTACAATGCAGCATTCAGACTAAGCCTTGAAGAGAAGTAGTGCCGACCTATGGTGGGACCTAAGCACTGTCTGTATGTGATCTGGGTATTCATCAAGTCACCTCAAAATTAGGTATTTGGAAAGGTGGCTCAGAAACCAGTAAGTCTGAAAACCATTGAATTCTGAGCCAAAAAAGAGTATTTGTGCATGAATTCAAGCACAAAGGTTTCTATACCTCTAGTTGACAATCTCAGTCTTCTGTATCAAAGTAACCACTGGGAGATCACTATGTTGATGAAACATTGTCCAAAAAGTGTTGTTGTGAGGACTAAAAGGAAATATGAGTAAATGGGGCAAAAATATGACTGTAAGCAAAAAAAATTCTCCTTCATCCTTTTTATTGCCCCTACATTTTTTTTTCCTATTCTGCAGTTTCCCTGCACCATTTTCTTCAAACAGCTCTCCCTTTGGCCCCATCCAGCTTTTTCCTTCTATACAAGCTTAGGAGATTTTTTAGCTAAGAGGCAATTGGAAGGGACCTCGGAACTTTTAGGTGGAGGAGATGGGGAAAGGATAAGAAAAGAAGAGGGTGAGAGACCTATATTTCCACCTCTTTTCACTGTAGGCCCACTACAGACTCTACCTGGCCTTTAGGCATCAGGGAGGTTTTGCTGTTTAGAAAAAGAGGTCTGAACTCAAAGCATGCTGAGTACCAAGTTTAGTCTAGTGAGGGAGCAAGGAAGGACTTAAAAACTGCTGGTATGTCTGTGAGCACCACTTAGGAATAGGAAGAGCTTGGAAGTACTTACTATGGACCATTGCGTCCACTCCAGCATGTGTGTTAAACTGATGCTGTGTTACAGTTTGGCAAGAGATCAAGACAAAGAAAAGAGCAAAATAAAGAAATCTTTGAGATCCCAATCAAAGATCATCTGTTAGGGGATTGCAAATTACACTACAAGATTTCTTTAATCAATTGGTTTAATTAATGTGGTAATCAGATCTTTAAAAATTAAAACAATATAGAAAATGACTGAATGCTTTCATTAATCCTTGCAACACACCTACTCATGTTTTATATAACAGAGAAAAGCAAGACCTGAAATGAAAGCAAAAGAGACAATTTTCAGAGTCACAATAGCATCCAAACTCGACAGGTGGAATTCAGGCATCTGCATGCACAATTGCTGACATTTTGGCAAGTGTCCCCCCCTGCCAATCCAAGACATCAAAGCTGGAATCAGGGTAAGATCCATCGTCAGCAACAGAGCTCTGCAAAATCTTCACAGAGGGTAACTTAAGGACTTGCCCTAATTGCAAGAGGAAAAATATACCTTCAAATCAGTGGCATGTTCCACATATACTGCCACATATGGAATTGCATGGCTGCTTCTTTGAAAACTTGCTCAAGATTAGACGAGGTCTGGAGTTCACTTCCGATAATTTTAGCCACCCAAGCTAGTGGCCTAGCCTTCTCCACAGTCCACCTGGAACACAAACACCTCCAAAAGAGCCGTTCATTCCATCTTGAGGTGGGAGTCGAAGACACATTTTTCCCATGGACCAGAGTGCCAGAGCATTTTAGACTGTGCATCTACCTCTCAGGTAGCTGAAGGCAGGGAGATGGGTCTGACCCTTCGACAAACTTACTGTCGTTTCTCATCATGATTTTTCCAGTTCTCTAAAATCTTTTCATCTCTCTTTCTTTCTCTGCCCTTTAGCCTTTAAGTCTAGCATAAATCTTCCTGCATCTTCTTGCTATTTTTCACCACTCTTCCCACTATTAACTACGGGCAAGAGAGGGTTTGGGTTTTTTTAGAAGATAATGCTACATCTGAAACAATTTTTTATTTTAAATTCTATGCAGTTGCCACAGTGCAAACACACTTCAGTACAGTCCAGAGGCACAACCCACTGTTAAGCAACTCTCATTAAGACATGAAACTAGCCATGGGTTGATGGGACTCATGCACTGATAAAATGAGATCAGTCCAGTGTACAGTGCTATTAAGGAAAAAAAACCCAAACTGTTATCAAGCCTTATCTTAAGTATTATGTTTTAGCTCAATGATGAAAACTCGCTTAAGCAAGTCACCTACCAGTAGCCGCTGTTACCGCTTGACCAAAGAAGTCTTAGCTCACATTACTCTGCTCTTGGTCAGAGAGAGAAGATGCTCTCTCAAGGCTCAGCTTGATAAAGTATAGAATTAGCCTCATACAAATGCCTAAGAAATGTCTGCATGTATATTCCGGAGATATGTTTTGATGCTTTTAGTGCCTTCTGCCTATGCAACTTACAGAGCCAGAAGAAACAGGGAGCTGAAAGATGACAGGAAAAGATCTATAGGCTTTTCACTGTGGAGACAGTGAAATAAAGAAGCTTGAAGGAACGGTATGAACTGATGCTCCTTGTGAGGCCTGGCAGTCATGAGGACTGGCTCTGCTGACCCAGGTAGAAATCAGCTGGCGAGCAGAGCCGCTTTGTAGGCTTCCCTTCAGGCCAACATCAACCTCCAGGGACGTGCAGCCAGCCCTCACTGCCCCCAACACCCCCTTCTCTGCAGCTGCTCCCTGTCCCCCCAGGTTTGAGGCAAAAGGAGCCATGGGAGTACCCACAGATATGGAGCCAAACTGATGCCACTAAACAAATTCAAGCCCCTGCTCGGGCCAAATGCAATGCCCCATGCTTCAACACTCAGCCTAAACTGAGACCAGCATAAGGCAAGATAATGTCATCCCTGCCTTAAAAAATTTTTGGTTTCCAAGTACTTCTAAGTGTAAGAAAAGCCATTTTTAATTGCTTTTATGAAGAGCCATATATAATGCCCTGCTGTTCCGGGCAGCCCTGTTCCTGTGCGCTCTGCTTTTAGCTGTGAGCAATCTGGAGGCTGTAGTTAGGCTCTGACAAGGAAAGATTTTGCCCGAGCTGTGCTCCTTGGGACCCACTATCACACAGCATGTAGCTCCTGCTTTACAACCCTGCTCATGCAGTGCTCACTAACATCTCGACTTCAGTAACTATGTTTTTGTGGCAAGACACCAGATGCTGGTGGGGGTAACTGGGTGGGCTGCCTCAGTGCTGGCACTCCTGACTTCATGGCATTTCTTTCCCAAACAATGCAGCCAGTGTTCAAATAACAGCCACTTCAGACAACTAACGATGACAAACAACCATCTCTGCACTGCACCATTACTTTCCTTTATACAGTACTTTTACACATTCCGTTACTGGCTAGCAGAGGCAGTATAACCAAACCATAGTCCAGCCAAAACCAAATGCCATCAGCAAGATCTGTGCTTTCAGAAAAACATTAGTCACTCAACTGCTTTAGGCCCTGGCCTATTGAGGAGTAAGGAGAGACTTCTTGGGTTAGCTCAGGTCATAAAAGATACTGAAGTGACTGCAGAAGTAGTTTGGGAACAAACGATATAAAGAACAGTAACACATTGCCAAGACCAGATGGTAATCACTCAAGAGTTTTGAAGCAATTCAAGGATGAAATAGCTGAAGTGCTGAGAGACTTGTGTAACCTTTCATTTAAAACAGCCTGGGTACTTAGAACTGGAGGATAACATATGTAATGCGGAGATCCCAGTGGAGAATTACAGGAACATCAGACTGATCTCCGTATTGGACAAACTAACAGAAAGTATAAAGAGTTAGCAAGCAACTGCATAAGCATTGTACCATAAATAATCCATACTGATAGAGTCAGTGGAGCTTTATATAAAAGGCTATAATCTTGCCTTTTTTTGTGAAGTTGTCAACAAGCTCGTGGGGCAGGGTTATCTGGACAATGCAGTATATTTGTAATTCCAGAAGGCTTTGACAAAGGCCCTCACCAGAAGCAGCTCTTTGAGAGAAAGTCTTGCATGACTATAAGACAGGAAACAGAACAAATGATCAGTTCTTTCAATGGAGGGAGGAATCAAGAGGAATTTTTCAGGGGTCTGTGCTGTGACCTCTACTGTGCAATAGATTCATAAGAAAACTTGGAAATGATGGAATAGTGGAATGAGAAAGCTTGTTGGTGACACCACATTTATCAGTCTAGCAAGAGTGCAGGATGACTGTATGAAGTTTTAGATCAAAACTGAGAAAGAGAATAAAATGTGTAATAAAATGACAGATGATGTTTGGTACAGCTAAATGAAAAGCGATGGGCATGGGAACAAAAAAAATCCTAACTTCACACACAAAATGATGGGCTTTAAACTGGTCTTCACCACTCAGGAGGTCCTGGGTCTCTTGTAGGTGGCTCCATTGAAACAACAATTCAATTCCCAGTAGCAGTCAACAGAGCAACTCAAATGTTTGGCATTATTAGAAAATAAACACAGAACAAAATGGAACATAATTCTGTGACTGTATAAATCCATGGTTTGCCCACCATTTGAATTCAACCTGCATTTCTGGTCCCCTCACCTCAGAGGATACTTCAGACTTTGAGACAGTTGAGGGAAAGCCAACAAGGATCATCAAGGGCATGAAAGGCTTGCCATATTAAGGATGAATGAACAGGCTAAGCACTGCAGTCAGGAAAAGGGATAACTGTGGGTGATGTGGTATACATTTACAAAATAAGTGTGCCATGGATGGATAGGGATTGATTGTTCAGTGTCTTCACAGAAGAACTGGAGAATATCAAATAAAGATTATGTGAGCCAGGTCCAATACAAACAAAATATTTTGATTATTCACACAGTAGACAATAGATTGTGGAACTTATCGCTAAATTACTTCAGGGTGCTAAAAACTGACATGGGTTCAAAGTGATACTACACAAGTACATGGAAGACAAATACAGTGACAATTGCTACATACACTGAAAAACCACATCCAAGCCCAGAAGTCCCTGAACTGGAAAGAATTGAGGCCTGAGGGAGATTTAGGAGGAAGCGTCACATGTGCTTGACGTTTCTTATTCTTCCTTAGATGTTTGTTCACAGATGCTTTTGGTAGCAGGGTACTTGGTTTAGACGGATAGTTGTTCTGACCCAGCACAGGCATTCAACTGGTCTTATATTTATATCCCCTTCTGACCTATGGAATAAGCAGATGGATTCTAAGCTTTCAGTGAATGAAACCCCTTTGAAATGCACTGTCCCAAATGGGCACTTGCTGTTCATTTTGGCTGTCCAGGGAATGAGCCATCTATCACATCAAGAGGTATCCTTTAATCTAAGTACAGTTGAGAAAGATTTTAAGCTTCTTTGAACAGGAGCCTTTAGTGCTGATGGATCAGGCTTTCTTGTGGAAATAAACTGTATTTCTCTGAATGTGTCAGGCTATAGGTATCTTATTCACTTCTGCCTCAATAAAATTCATTTCTGGTAGCCACAGTAGAGATCTGGGCACCTCAAATACAGAATTATAGTAAATGGCTCAGGTAGAGTGGAATTTGGGCGGGGATATCACAGAGTGATTCAGGTCTCCCTGAATGTCTTGAGACTAGATAAAGAGAGTCTCTTCAACACCTCATCAATACCTTGGAAAGGAAAAGGAGTGGGAACAAGGAGACAGAGGATGCTAAATCTGCAGGCTAGGGCAGCAGGAGAAACATGGAGAACAGAGATACGCAGCATGGTAGCTAGCAGAAAACAATAAGTGATAACATAGAAGAGGACTGTGAAAGCCTAATCCATTTTCAAGGGCTTTCAATCAAGATTTTCACCTTGATACAGACATGGATTCCAATACTCTTACTCATGTTTAATAGCATCTGTTCTGCCAGATGCTGTTTTGGAAGATATCTCCCAGAAATCACTGAAACCACCTGAGCTGAGATGCCATTAGTATGAGTTGGAGATATGGCTCTCACCAAATTAACACAGGCCAGAAACAATCTCTGTGTCAAAGCCAGATTCTAAGAGAACTGAAAACTATTTATAGGTACTCATTCTTCTGAATGGGGTTTTCAGGTAAGCTCCTTGTTTAAATATCATGTCTCATCTCTTCAAAGAGCTTACAGTCTTCCAAATTCAGAATAAGAAAAATCTTTCATTTTTTAAAGGGTAATTTAAATTAAGGGCAAGGGGGGGGAGGGGGAGGGGGGGAGGTGTGTATTAGGATGATAGGTCAGAGAAAATGAATGTGATGAAACCTACAGGATTTCCATTACTTGAATGACACCTCAAATTTTGCTGAAGGAATCCTGCTCTCATTCTACAGTCGGCTCTGCCTTGTATGTTTAGTGTCTCTAGCATACTACCTGTGGTGTGCTGAAGCTTCTGAGCACAGATCTCTCAGCTACTGAATTTTGATCCTTTTCTCCTATGGACATCTGGAATGTTTTCCTTAGGAAAATATTCTAATAACATTATGGCAAATTCAGTGGTGATGGGACGAGGATTCCTAGAAAATGCAATGCATTTCCAAGATCTCTGATAGACGTTTCTAAAATTGTTCCTATTATCAGTTTTCTGCCCTGCCCCTCTCATGGAAGTTGCCAACTTTGTAGTAGCAGCCTTGTTCATGAAACAACTCCTGAACCACTATAGTTTTCAACCCAGCTAACATAAAACTGGAGGAGTTTTAGCTACTGTCTCCCTTCCTTTTCCAGTCATTCATACTTTCTTCAACTATTAGCTTACTTTGAACTGAAAGAATTCTCTGTGAAGCACTTCTGGCAAGTTTACATCTGTTATGTGCTGCAAGAAGTCTGACTTCTAAATACAATACTTTCTATCTGCAAGATTACACTATCTAGAAGTCTGCCAAAGGAATCCTTATACATGGCAATGTTGCATTATGATTGAGAGTTGAACGTAGTTTTTGAAGGTGCCCAAGGAAACAATACTTCTCACTGATCTCTGCGTTTATCCTTACCTCATTGTGAGAGGCTTCTGTAATGCTGCTGCTGTTTGCCCTTAACATTTGCTTTTCCAGATCTTCAGATGGTGTTGATCCACAATGAAACCTAAACAGAATGTGAAACAAAGCACAGGTTGCTGCTGAAATCAGTTATCGTGTGACCTGATAAAGCCCTGAAGTCAATAAAGTCACACTGACTTATGTGCCTGGAAGGCCTAGCCTACCACATCAAACATACATCAGGACATACAACCGCCTGGAGTTACAACTGTAATTGCATACCATAACCACGCCTTGAAGCAACTTTATGTAGACACATGTTCTTTGATTTGCTCTGTGAATCTGGGACACTCAAGTATCCAAGAAAGGAAGTAAGGAGCTTAAAAGCAACTTCATAAACTACATTATCCCTGTGAACCCCAAGTGAATCTGATGCAGTTCTTCCTATTAACCTCTAAACTTCAGTGCCTATTATCCTTTACACAGCAGTCACTTTGGTATATTAATCACTGGCATTTCTATATTATATTAGCAGTCCAGTGAAAGGGCACAAAAAGTGCTCAGCACAGCCTGTTTGCAGAGTCAACCTAAGTACCTTTCCTCTGCAGCACTGCATATAACTGAGGATGCAGTGGACAATTGAGGCTTAAGCCATGTATGCAAGAACGATGCTAATTTTTAATGATAAAGGCAACCATGAAAAGAAAAGCCTGCCCATATGCTGTTTCATATGGATGTATCACACATGGCAATCTCTGCTCCAGGTGTGTCTGAGCTGTTAGAACAAATAGCGTGTTTCTGGTTAACAGCTAATTTTTCTCTTAATTACAATTACGTACTTTTGGGGAAAAAAAATTACTTCAGAGACCATTTTAGGGAAGACAGGCAAGACTAACAAAGTCAAGACTGGTTACCCATCTGCACAGTGTTCTATGCCCCTGCTTTTGGAGATGTAGATATTTGAGGCATTGCTTGCAAAAGTAATGCTACAGCAACACAGCTGACTTGACTGGATGGGGCTCTGAAAGCACACACACTTGTGCTACCTGTGGAAGGCAGCACTTCTAGGAAAGGAAATTAACTGCACCAGCTTCTGAAAAGGAAGAAAAGCTGAGCCTCTTAGATAATCTATCACAATTTTCTTCTTAGCCAACATCCAGGCAAAAAAGGCAGCCAGTATGGATGGAAGCACAGCCAGAAAGCTCAGTCAGTTAATCAATCAGATAGATAGTCTTTAAAACCTGCCCAGAGATCACTGGCTCCTTCTCTTACAATCCAATTTTTTAACCGGGGGCTTTGTGCTCAGGTTGTGCTGGGATGAGAGAGCATCAGCTCTGCTCTCCCTTCATACGCTCAGTTAAGAGCTTCTGAAGAAGGCACGCACAAGCCCTCCTTCGGGGAGGGGGGGGAGATGCCAATCACCAACATGCAACTACATCAGAGGGCCTGATCCTGTCACATCTCACCATGAAAGCCCCCTCCTAACTTCAGACAGTAAACCACTGCAGGGAATCTGGAAGGAGAGAGAAGTTTCCCATGAGAAAAAGCCTTGATGTTCAAACAGAATTAATGCTAACACCTTCCTCTTTGCAAACAGTTTGAAGAAAATGTGAGTTATATTTTTAGAGAAAGAAAG
The DNA here is from genome assembly GCF_000687185.1 of Egretta garzetta. Classification (NCBI taxonomy): domain Eukaryota; kingdom Metazoa; phylum Chordata; class Aves; order Pelecaniformes; family Ardeidae; genus Egretta; species Egretta garzetta. The sequence goes on from NW_009259063.1 coordinate 510,039, forward strand.
GAAAGATCTCAAGGATTTCCTTTAGAGGAGTATCCATACTTACATGTATACATCTGTGTGTGCATTATACCACCAGTCACTAATGCTAACCTCTTTACACCCTCCTACACACAAAGCCTGTGGTATCCCTATTATGATACCATTGCCTGAACTTATTGTTTCACATGTGTCGCCGCATGTGAAAGTGAGGTGACCAAAGGGGAATTACACAGCCAAACATAACAAAGCCTGTCTCAGGTCAAACACACGTCTTTTCTATCAAGTTTTGGGTTGCCTAGCCTTGTGAATGATGACAGAGGGAAAGAAGGAAGAAAAAAAGGCAAGAAAAAAAAAGGTGGCATGGTAGCTCCTATCTGCCTGCTGGATTTTCTTTAGAGTTGTACTTAAATCTGAAATCTCTCAAAGACAGACTGTTACCGGAGCCTGTGCAGGGTTTAAAGAAAGAACTACATAGATGGTATGTAGACCCTACAGAGAGTTTCTTTCCCCAGGACCTGCAAAGGCCGACATTGCCAAGAGGAAGGACGTGGTGAAGCCTTGCCAGCGCAGCCCTTTCAGTGTAAGGCAGGCAGCGCTGTGCCCCACTAGAGCTAAGCCACAAAGACTGGGCTAGGATGAGGAGCTGTCACCAGGCCAAGCCAAAGGACAGCATGAGAAACAGCACAGAGGCAAGGGCATACCCGGAGCTACACACTGGCAGCGCAAGAACATCAGCAGGTGATCAGCCTCACAGAAGCTGCAGGGGCATCCACCCACAGGGACCCCTCTCACCTCTGTCTGCGAGGAGAAGTAAGAGCATTATAGGCTTCAAAAACCTGAACAAACTGAGATGGATACTATAGCCAAGAAAAACTTTTGGGTGGTCATTTAGCTTCTTCATCATATATTATTGATTGTCTCTGTATTTTTCATGATCTGTGTTCAGCTCTCTTTTCCTTTCTTTCATGTGGTCTTACTGCACATGCAGATTTAGTGCTGCCAAGGTGCCTGTGGTGGCACATGCGAGGGGAACGCCTCTGCCTGTTCAACAGGTGCGGTTCACACTGAAGAAATGGTTCACAAGAAATTTCTCCCCATGTGCATTTCTTAATGACTCGCATAGATATTCTAACATCCTGTCCAAACACCTGTGTCTCTGGCCATCCTCTAGCTTATCTCCATGGCTTCATGTGAGACCTGTCACCTCCTGTGAGAGCCTTCCCCCTCCCCCCCCACCTTCTTACCTGTTACGACCTCTGAGGCTGCCAAAGGGGCAGTTGCACTCATGTAGCCTTTTTTTTTTCTTTGCTAGAGGTACTGATCCTCACCTCTACAGCTGAGCAACTGGGACAGAGTTGCATTCTAATCCCATCTCTCTTTGCCACTTATAAATGAATGGCTGAAATTTAAGATGAGTTTGGCAGCCTGTTTTGGGGTAAAGTGGAAGGAAAGCATTGTTGGGACAGTACTTAATCCCCTGAAGGAATCTCATCCTGCCCAAGCCACATGGGTTCTATCATGTGAGGCATGGGCTTTCAGTAGAAAGCACAGGCAAAGCATCTGTTTCTTGCGCTGGAGCTGAGTAATTTGCTCTTTGAGATTGAGCGTGCCCAGCACAGGAGAGTATTAGACTGCAAGGTCAGGAGTTAGGCCATACATAAGGTTGTATATATGCAGCATAACGGTTTGTGTTTATGAGTATTCTGGGTGCTCTTCGATTTCTTTGGTTTTCACAGTCTTCTTTTTTGATATCTCCTGGGATAAAAGCCAATATAACGCATACAAAGAAATCCAATAAAAAGTGTTTGCACCTTTTGTCCGAGTCTATTCTTCCCCCCTTGCAAGAGGAAAAACACGTTTTAAAACAAACCAGTACATGACTGGTTTTATAGTAAATACATCTTGTTGCATGCTTGCAAGAAATGCTTTAAAACCCCTCTGCAAACAACTCTCCTTCCCTTCCATATAGAAGGAGAATGCTGGTGCCAGCACTAAATGTGCTGGTCTGCAGTCAAAGGGAATGCATGTTCAGACCAGTCCAGGAGTGTAAAATTACATTGGGTTTGGCTCAAGCTCCACGAGGTAGCTCCAACAGAGCTGGAAAAGACCTACGTTTTCCCTGGAAGCTTTGGCATCCCCTTACGGTGTTTCTTTAAGCCTTCCCTGTTGTTTCTCAAAACCAGGAGCATGTATGAGATCACGGATGTGTTCAGTGAACTCTTGTCTCAGACCAGCCCAAGGCTTTTTCTTCTCTAGATAAGTGATCACTCTCTAAGATCAAAAAGAGGAGAAAATTACTTATAAAATCATACAGATGGGATAATCCTTCAAAATACTCACCTAATTCTGTTTCCCTGGACCCGACCTCTCCAGAATTGAAGAACTGACTTCAGCTCTGTTGAGATGAAGCTCTTTGAAATAGAGACTAAGATTTCTATCAACTTCTCCAGAATTAAAAACCTCCTTCCCCACTTTTCTGTAGTACTTTGGCTGAATGGCACCAGGGTGACAAGCAGAACATTTGTTTAAGTTCCAGAGGCCCCAGAGATCTTAAATATCCCAGATATGTTGGATGCATTGTCTGGTATACCAGAATTAAAGGCGAGAGGCACAGTGTGCCACAGCTTGCCACTATCCCGAGATCATGAAAGGGTGTGTGTAGAAGCATCTTTGTCCCCAAGGAATTTTGTGTTTTCCACTGTAGTTTCTCCCTAGAGATGTCGATTTTCAGGGCTGCTATGAATGCCAGAACCCACAGCCATCTCACTACTACTTTGTGCATCCTCCTTACCTGTTAGCAGCATCCTCCAGCAACCTCTGGGGCTACATGCAAACCACAAGCTCTTCGGGGCAGGAGCTGTCTCTATTATGAAGCACTTCTTTTATGAAGCATCAAAAAAAAAAAAAAAGGTTGGTTTTGGTATAGATCCAGATTACATCTATGCAAACGGCTGAAGTCTGAACACCTGTAAGATACAAGCAAAGACTTGCTTTATTATAGGAAAGAATTCAAAGTTGTCATTTCAGCAAAATGAAGTCTGAGAGTATGTCCTAAAAAATGGAGAAATAAATTCAATTGTTGTACTGCATGCCCCAGAAGGATACTTTGAATGCCAGCTGCACTGTGGACATATGTAGGTAGTTCCTGTAATTCCATGTTTACATTTAGAGACAGTTAGGCATGCAGTAGAGCCTTGGTACTATAGCGGATTCAATACTCATAGCAGATTCAATTTTCATAGTTTATCAGATTGCTTTGGCTCACAGACTTCACTGTGATTGCAGACATGGTTAAGGAAAACAAAACATTTTAGTCATAAAGAATGAGAAGTTAATCCTGTAAAATTATATTTAAAGCAGCTGACGGCTTTAGCTATTGCAACAATACAAACAAAATACCATTCTGTCTTTTATTGTGAATGCTAACTCATCAAAGGCACATAAACCTGTGAAGTGGAAGCACATGTGAATCAAAGTAATTGATCCCAGATTTAAAGAGATAGAAATAACCAGACAACTGGACAGGTCTGACTTAAACAGAAGCCAATGCTCAGGAGCAAATGGGATCAGCAAATTCTAACACATCTGGCAGCTTAATTACACAGGTCTCTCCTGTGTTTGCTTGGCTGTGTTGATTTTTTGCCATTTCTTTTCTCACTAGGATTTTCAGAGCCTTCAGATTTCTACTTTCTGCTTATCACTTACTTTTTTCAAAGAATTCCTGCTCTTTTTCATGTTCCATTTAAAATCAAGTCCCACCTACAGCACATTTTGATATTTCTGAGCTGTCACTTCTACCTATGATTCATTTTTGCGTGTTTTGTCATTCCTAATTTTGCAGTTTCTAGAAGTGGCTGAGGAAGATGGCAGGTGATAGAAAGATCTACAGGAGAGAAGGAAGAAAACAACATGTATTTCTTGGTGAGCTAAACTGCAGGCTGTGACATTTTCAACAGTCCATATGGAGGTTATCAAACTGCCTCCCAAGGACTGCAAATGCTTCCCCACAGAGACTGCAATATGCATATATAAGACACTTCAATCACTTACCATCTTCAGTCGCCTGGCATTTCTCCTTCGGTTGTGTTTCCTATGACTTCGGGATTGTTCAGTCCTTCCAGGCAGAGCAGGGACATTGAATCGCTGGGCTGATGGAGGTGGTACATTCGCCATGCTGAAATGGCCAGTTACAGTGGAACACTGAAGAATATTTTTTATTGCTGTTGTAAAGCTCTAAAGAAAGATCAGATCACAGAAACAGACTATCCAGAAACGTCTGGATTAATGTCCTCTTAGCTATAACAATTGACCAAGTAATTACCAAAAATAATTTCTGAGTTGAATTCAGATACAAGAACTCAAATCTCCAATATCCAGAGAACTGGAACATGAAAACATGATACTTCAGGCACTGTGAATCATCCAGAAACCTTGCAATAACTCTACCTTATTGGGGTAACTCTGAGGAGATGTATGCATTTGGGTCCATCTTTTTTCCTTCTTTTTTTAAACTGAGGGATCTCTAATCAATGTCTCATCTGTTTGCACTGCCATACTGAACTGGAAACTATTTCCCTTCTTTCATCTGCAAACTGAGAGTGCACTGCAAGCATCCAATCAAGCCAGATATTACTTCAAATTCACGAGTCTCAACTCATCAGCTAGTCTTACAGTAATCTCTTTTTGCTCTTTAGATGCAAGCTCTAATGGCGACTGCTTAAATTTCACATCACTTTCTTCACTGTCAGTTACATATACCTCCTCTCTCTGACACGTCTTGGAACTGTTTCAATATGAAGTGTGGGCAGGGCTGTCATTAGCAATTTGACATATATACACATGCTATTTCTACTGCATCCTGGTCTGTACTATCCCAGCATAATTAATCAAACTTGGCAGGTCTCTGCAGTAAGGAACATCCAGGGACTGCTAGCATCTAGAAGGCACTAGTCAACACCAGCTTCTTTTCAGGACTATTCCCATTGAGGTTAATGGGAACAATTTGTTGTCAGCATTTCTGAAAGTCAATCTGTTCATATCCTTCCTTCTTAACATGAAGCCCTAGAAGCAGAAAGAGATATGAACCCAGTGGACACCATGACACACACATCTGTAAATAGGTTTCTACTTAGCCCACACCTTCGGAGAAGCAGCCTCACCTCCAGTGTTGTGAGACGTGAGGCCATTCCAACCATCTGACCAAAATGCTGCCTGGAAGTCCATGAGAGAGATCCACCTCCAGGATTAGAAAAGGAAGCGGGAGATCAAAGCTGTGCTGCTCCTATATGACAGAGACCTGCTCAGAGATGTGGTTTATTAGCCCAAGTGCAGCGACATATTGATATGACTATATTAAGTTTCCAACACCTGACCTGGATTTTCTGCACAGTGCTCTTCTGTGTGACTGTGGCATTTCTGGGGTCTTGCATGCACTTACACATATGTTTCTGTGTGCTTGCTTTCTCAGACACTTCCCCCGGAAAGCAGTTTTTCACTGAAAGATGTAGAAGCAGGAGATAATAGCTAAATTGGCAATGCTGCCAAGCTATTTATTAGTTAAAAACCAGACTCCCAGCCATGGTCAAATGCTAATGGTTTTCATCTAGACGAGGCTGCTGCTCAGAGATGGAATGAATAAAGCAGAAATAAATAAGTGTCTCTCACAGTCATGAAATGTTTGAAAATTGAGTCTTTGAAAACCAATCTGAGTGCTGTTTTTGAGGTGAATTATTCAATCTGAGATCTGCTACAAAACTGAAGCAGGTGAACTATTTTGTCTGCATGTCAGCACACTGCAATAGAACAAACTTTTTATTTCCCAAGTATTACACAAAAGGATTCCAAACCCATTAAGGTAAAGGCCTACCTCCTACAATGGTAGACAGTTGTCAATCATATTTGGGTCCCAAGGACTGAAATGGTTTGAGGTGAACATGCCTTTTAAAAAAACAATCGCGCAGCAGAAGAATTTTAGAAAAAGGTCAGACAATTTCTAGAGAAGTAACGTAGTCATTCAAGGATCACAGCTTTCTCTATAGAAGTAAGGGCCTTGGAACTCTCAGAAAGTTGAGTCAAAGCCTTTTGCTGCTTGTATGCAAAAGCTGCATCCATACAGTAATCCAAGGATACTGATTTTGGCTGTAAGGTTAAAGGCAAAAGATTTCTTTATTTTACTGAATGCCACAGTGCCTACTTACTAAGTTCATGGTTGCTTCCTTTTCAAGCTACAGCAACTTCATAACAGGATCTTTTAACTATAATGTTCTTTTTTTTTTTCCCCTAGAAATGCCACTCAGCAGGTAAAACTAGATCAACCATGTCCAATTCTATCCATGTAATTGGTTTTCATGGTTGGGGTTTCATATTGTGCTTAATACCTTGGCCAAGAATAATCAAAGCTGCCTGACCCATCAAACTTAGTGCTTACACCAAAAAAGCCCAGTAATGTAACACATAGAGAATGAACATGGGCTATGGGTTCAGGACCGAATTTGCATTGGCTTGGTTCAGAAACTCGTCCTTTACCAGCAGAACTCTTGTGAGATTAATGATAGTTCTAATGGAGAGCTGGTGCAATGGAGGGACAACACAGAGCAGAATGTGCACTCCTTTTTCTCCTCTGACTTCATATAAGCAGTTCATTTTGTTGCAGAATGCCGGTTACTGGAGATAATTCTCCTTTCCAAGATAATATGCAGATTACTTTCCAGGAAAACCTCATTCAGGGCTGTTGAGGGACTGCAGAAATTATTTCGGGGAAAAAAGTCTGGTTCATCTCATCTTGCAGAGACTGTATCAACAGACATGCACATGACTCAGAAACACTGCTTGAAAAGAAACAAAGCAAAATCCAACCTCATTTTTCCAAGGTTTTGTTGTGGAGGATCCTGACAACAGAATACTAGAGTCTCAAATATCTTTCTGCCTTTTCCGTGTCAGTGAAATGCTAACGTAGGGCATGAAGCACCTGCCAGAAACCTCTGGAGAGTTACCTAGGCAAAGATGATATTTGAAACATGGTTTCTCTAGCAGTCTATCTTTGTCAGTAACACAGCCATTTCTCTTTATTTCCACTTTTTAATGCATCTGCTAGCCTCACAGGTGCCTTTGCATTTCCACTCCTTTCTTCCCATTTGCCATGCACTGGAAGCTCTTTAAATAACCATAGCTGTTATTTGGCGACTTTTAGCAAAGAGAGCTGAGCATAATTGGCAATATATTTCCCAGTAAATTCATTAGGCAAGAGGAATAAATTTTTTCTATTACATCAGCCCTTACACACAGGACCATCATTTCATTTTCCATTTTAAATTTAAATCTACTTCAAAACTTTCCATATCATATTACATTAGAATCTGCCGTTCTGTGCTACTTGCAAATGGCAGGAGGAAATTGTGAGTAGCAGGCTAATGGCCTACTTTATAGATATGGCAGGGCAGCTAGAAATCAGGTTTCTGCCATGACCATCATCTGGGAGTATTTTCTATTATTAGATCAAATCCTGAGGCAACTTTCTGGAACTTCAGCTACAGAAGGACTCTTCCAGCCACTACAGTGGCAAAGACTGCTGACTCCTCCAAAACCCACTTCCTGGGATGCTGGTTTTACCACTGTGTAGTTTCCTTTACTTGGAGATACTCTTGGTCTCCTCTCAGTGTCCTCTCAGCAAGTCCTCAATCTTCTTGCTTGCTCAGTGGGGACGTTATGGGTAGATGATGAACACATCTGCCCGCACCTTCAAGACAGTGGGGACAGCAAAACTGCAAACTACAATTATGTGCCAGCAATAATAGCCTCCTCTTAAAATATCCCAGTGCACAAGAGTGAAAAATAATCTAATTCACTTCATACTTTATCAGATGCTGAAGACATAAAGTCAGCAAGGGAAGGCATTAGGGAAGGCATAACTAAGCGCTCTTGCCCTGTCCTAGGAGGCTAAAACTGACTGCTCTGACTCATCTCAGCTGCTCTCTCTGCTCTGTTAGACAGCCTTGCCTCCACTTTCACCCACATTAACTAGAGAGAAGAGGTCTCCTGGCATTGTTCTGCCCTGGCACACCACACCTAGAGCAATGGGATGGGTGCCTGTGGTGTGGTGATACAACACAAGACTTTCACGTTTCTCAGAGAAGCGATCTGAGTATCAGGGACTGGGATGCATTCTCTGCTGACTTGCTGCATGCTGGGGAGCCTTCTTAGCTATAAGTCCTCCCTGGACAACACTTCTCCCAGCCCTGATGTTTCCAATGCGAGCCCTTCAACAGGCTCACATGGTTCTGTGCCAACCTACTGTAGTTGCTAGCAGGTTCCTGACCCTGGAGCTGGGTGTTTCTTCAGGCATCTCAGAACTTTGCCTTTAAGATTCACCACATCTGTGAGTGAGAAATGTCTTGTGTTAATCAGTTACCTTAAAAATCAACTTCAGGTCAAAGCCGGTTAAAGTGAAATGCATGGAGCAGTATTTATTTCCAATCTACAAAATAAGCAACCCAGTTTCAAATGCCTACAAAAGACAAAGGTGAAGAAATGAAAGAAAAGCCTGTACAAGCCTCTACTATTCAGATCACAGAATCACAGAATGGCAGGGGTTGGAAGGGACCTCTGTCGATCATCCAGTCCAACCCCCCTGCTAAAGCAGGTTCACCTAAAGCAGGTAAGATCAGATCTGAAAGGTTGACTATTTGCACTCCTGACTCATTTCTGATCATCTTCCTGTTGAAGCATGCTAACCGTAACAGTTTTTTCAGCCAGTCTCCCTTTTGAGGTTCTCCAGCTCCATTGACGTGCCACACTCCTGGGTGCCTATCAAATTTATTCTGTCTTACTCAACAAACAACAAGAGGAGGATTAAAACTAAGGAAGAAAAAGGAAATGTTACTTTAAGGGACCAGTCACTATTTGCTGTAATTGAGTGGCCTATTAGCAACTTCTTGACTGAATGAGAGGTGACACTCCTTGCTGTCCCACAATCTCACGTAACTTTATGCATAGATTTTAGCGTGACACGTCTCCATTCATTGAACCCTGTCACAGTTCAGAAATTAACAAACACAGTTGCTACAAACACCCATATGCATGTAGCTCTTACTCAGGCCAGGCACTGAAGTAGTCAACCATTTGGGGGAAATAGTAAACGTGGGCTCGCTGAATCCTGTACCTGGCTTTGAGCTGAACCACAAAATCAACGGACAGTGTAGGTCTTCCATGTTCCACACTTCCAAATGGTCTGTTTCTTGCCACGTGTATGGATACTCCACATGCACAGCTCAGACTCCCAGTGTCATTTTCCCTCTGCCCAAAGACTTTTCGTCTCTCATAGTGTTCTGTGCATTGACAATGCTCGCCTTTCCACTGTTACTATTTATCAAGGGCCAGGCCAACCTATATCTTCAGCAGGGCTGTCAACTGAACAGCCCTTCCCCACTGTGGTTGCCCTGTCACATCCTTGTGCTGCTCACACCCCACTGTTGGCAAGGCCTGTCAGAGAACTAGGTTAGGAAAAGGATCCAGCCTAAACCTGGTTTTCAGCCAGCTATGTGACTACTTGTGTTTACACAACAGGGGGAGCAGCACAGGACTGTAAATGAACGTCAGTGAGCAGCCCAGCTGCCAGATACCTACATGGCAGTCGAGCTGTCATCACATCAGCCAGCCAGCACTGTGCTATGTCCTATGGAGGGCCTCTCCACCACAAAGCACATGTCACCTATTCACCAACAGGAATCCAGAGGCAGCTAGGTCAGGAAAGCTTTGAGTTCCTGCCATGCTGAAGGAATGACAAAGGACGGTAGCTGTGGAGCAAGATGGGTCCAAAGAGTTGGAGCAGAAATCAGAAGTTTTGAGGTATATAGAATACTTTTGCCTTTAGTTTTTAAGAAAAACTTATTCTAAATTTTGAAGAACAAGGTGAAGACAAGGCTGTCCACCGCAGAAAGGTGGAGATGGTCTTCATGTCCATTTCAGTGTTGTCCGTGCTCTGGCTAATGGGTATCCCTAGTCCTACACAAACACACCATTGAGACTGGCAGACACAGAGCAGCAAAGGAAGCTGCCCCTGGGACTGATCATGAACCAGTACTCAAAAAGTACTGCACATTTTGGGAAATTAATATTTAAAAATGCAGCTTCTTCACACAAAAGAAAGATAACCACTTTGCTTAATTTCCAGCAAGGAAAACACCTGCAACAGCTTGCTGAAGAATTGCAAAGACTGAGTTATTTGGAGATAAACTAAGCCTGTGTGATCTTTGAAAACTCACCTTACTCAAAAATTCCTTTTCACCTCAGTCTGCCATAACCTGAGGGCTTTTCCCCAGTCTCACCGCAAGCCTTCCGTCCTCTCTGATCACGCGGTAACCTCCCTGCTCTTTGCTTATTTACAGCTGTTCAAACATCCTCTACAGCACAACAAAGTTTGCGTGCATCTTCCTATCGAGTCTCCTTCTTCTTCCTTCCTGATCTATAGCCTCTGTCTGCCTTGGGAAATGAAACCAAGCAGCACAGGCAATTTTTCTGCCTGCTTCCATCTGCTGCTGAATACACGTGCTGCAAGTTAAGGAGCTATGAATGATGGAGTGTATGTAATTTTAACTTAATGACAGCTGGTTAAAGAGTGATGAGTAGGAAAGGAGAGCACAAAGGCCTTTAGTGGAGTATGTAAATGAAGTCAGAGTTTGTATGTGAAAGACTGTATTAGGAGAGAATGAACTTGCGGAATAGTGGAGGTTTTAAAGGGTGAGAGTGGGATCAAGAGAGCTTTGGAGGTCTGTAGGGAGGAAAAATCATTTCTCTGGTGAATCAAAGCAGACACAGACTCTTAATCCTATTGATCTGTATATCCAAAAGTTTAGGTAAGATCCCTAAAGAGCAGAATAACTATGAGCAGGTTCCTGCTTCTGTAACAGGGATGCTGTCTCAGATCATGGCTATGTCATACTCTGATGTGAGACAGTGCCTCAGAAAACACTAAAAGCATGTTTTTTCTGATCAGATACCCACCACTTATTTGGATTCAGAATATCACATGTAAATTTATTAAGTTGTCTGTTCAAGTGGAAAAGATCACTAAGAATGCCATTGCTAGTCATGACCCATAAACACCGTTGTTCACAGACTAGACAAATAACCTTCAGACAGATTGGCATCCCTCCAGTTATGATCTTTCTTCTTGATTTATTCACGGCTCCCAACTTAGAAACTTTAATCAGAAACCAATCAAACAAACTCTAAAGGAGGCAGGAAAAAACAAGAAAACAAACATGTTTTGACTTCCTGGCTACTCATTATTTATAGTGAAATGGACTGGCACTTATCTAGGAGTTTTTCCACATTATTTCCTATAATCAGTGGGTTTCAATGCCTAACCGTACAATGACATCATCGCCACAAGGGAAGATGAGGGACACTATTCAAGACAAATAATGCTGCAGGCAAAGATACAGAAAGCATGCCTAATTGTTTTTATAATGGAAGACTCCAAATTTTACCTTCACAGTTTCTTACTGATGTGTCATGTTATAATTATTGTATTTGGCATGTGACACTAAATAATTGAGATTCCAGTACTTAGGGACACAAGGAATGACAGCAGGAAGAAAAGATGACATGTCACCTCTACCACAACCTGTTACTTCTGCTGGCACTTTCTTTAGCTCCCATGTCCTGGCAATGGATTTTACAACCTTAATACAATTCTAATTACATTAAGAGGTTTTAAAATATCCCCTCATGTACAAGTGCTGATCCATTTTGAATTCAATGGAAATTGTGCTCATGCTGCCAAAATGCATAATTAAGAACAAGATTTATCTATCTTCTGGGAATTACAGCTCATAAGAGGACAGGTTCTGAGGTCCGCTATACCATCCTGCCTGAGGACACAAGGACAGCCTAATGAGGGTAAGCTGGAGGACTGTCCAGCCCCAAATCTTCTCTCAAACAATAGACCGGACCGGGTACTTAGAGGTGAGCTTTCCATGGGCATCTCCTAACGTCTGAGCTGGAGAGTTTTCTCTGCCACAAGTATCATCCAGATGATCAAGACTGAAAGCCAGATGTTCCTCCTGCCCCATGTCTCAGCTCTTCCAGAGCCTGCTTTACTTTTCACCACTGTTACATTCCTGTGGCAAGCAACAGCCACAGCTTCCTTAGAGGAATAAACACCTCCCCCTTTTTTCTTTTCTTTGGAGGCAGGAGGGAAGGTGGGGAGGAGGGAAATTCAGCTCATGTCCCCAGTGCTTCCCTTTATGAGCAGCCATAAGTGATTTCTTCCAATCAACCATCTCCACAACAGAAATTATTTTATTAACCTTTACATTCCCTTTTCCACCATCACTTTTCCAGGCTAGCAAGTCCTAGCCCACCCAGTCTCACCTTACAGGAAAGCCATTCAGCAGTCAGACAATTGCTCTCACTGATTTTTTTTACCTTTTGTGTCCGACAGTGCCTGGAACATGTGGGATCAGTACAGATGCTGACATATGTTTCTCTGCTTGGCTACTGGAGGAAAAGAAAGGGGAAGCTGTCGCTGTGTTCAGCACCACTATGCTTAGGAGGCTTTTGGTTGGCTTCCTGACAATGACCCACAGCTAGAAATATAGGAGCTTAAAAGAAATAGAGAGTGGGAGGCGTTAGTGTCCTCTTTTTTCCTTTCCAGTCACCCAGACTCCAATTCTATGTGCTACACCCTTTCTGAAATAGACTGATCAGACACTTATTTAGCACAGGTGATACGGCCATCTAGGGGCAGCTTCTATGCCATTCTCTATACTCTTCATAGGAACCCTGGCACATGGAATTGAGATATTCTGAGAACTGCCAGCAACTGATACCAAGATCCACTTCCAACAGGGTAATAGCCCATGTATAGCCCCATCTTGCATGTATACAGTAAGGGCTATTTTTTTCTTTAGGTTCATTTACCAGGGTCCAAAGGTCCTAGGTGTTCAGGCGTTTAGCAGGTCTCCCAGTTGAAAAGTTATCACGTGTACAGACACCCTCAGCAGCTAAGAAGTCTCCGTATCCAGCTAAACAGTTGGTAAGGTTGTATCTTTATTTATCCTTGGAGAAAAGAAGAAACCATTTCTAAGTTGCCAGGCTTCATCATGAAAGCACATCTATACTTAGATTTAAGTGAAAACCCCAAAGGTTAAAAACTATGAGTTACCCTCACACAAAAAATATCACTGACATTGAAATAGCAAGATGCTTTTGTATAGGATTTTCAAACTTTTTTTTGACAATTGGCACAGCTAACTCCACATACAAATTGGTAGGATCACAGAATGTTTGAGGTTGGAAGGGACCACCTACAGACATTATCTACCCCAACCCCATGCTCAAAGCACAGTCAACTAGAACAGGTTGCACAGGATGTTGTCTGACTGGGTTTTGAGTATCTCCAAGGATGGAGACTACATAGCCTTTCTGGGCAACCTGTTCCAGTCTTCAATTAACTGTAAAGAAATGGTTTTTTCCCTTAGGTTTAAGTGAAATTTCCTATATTTTAATTTGTGCCCATTGTCTCCCGTGTCTTTTTCCTGTCACAATTGAGAAGTCTGGCTCCATCATCCTTACTCCCCTGGTTTCCTCCCTCCACACCTTTTTCTACCTCACCCCCACTCCCACATCTTTTCCATGTACTTCTGCACATGGAAAAGATGCCCCTGATTCATCTCTTATCCAGGCTGAGAAGTCCCAGCTCTCTCAGCCTCTCCTCCAGTCCCTTAATCATCTTTGTGGCCCTTTGCTGTACTTGTCCCAGTATGTCCACATATCTCTTGTACTGGGGAGCCCAGAATGGCACCCATCACTGCAGATGCATCTCACCATTACTGAGTATAAGGGAAGAATCACCTCCATCGACCTACTGGAAAAACTCTTCATAATGCAGCTAAGGCTACTTTTGGCCTCCTTTTCTGCAAGGGCACATTACTGGCTCATGTTCAGCTTGGTGTTCACCAGGATTCCCAGGTCCTTTTCTGCAAAGCTGCTTTTCAGCCGGTTGGCCCCCAGCATTGCTGGTGCGTGGGGTTATCCATCCCCAGATGCAGGACTTTGCATTTTCCTTTATTGAACTTCATGAGGTTCCCATCAGTCCATTTCTCCAGCCTGTTGAAATTCTTCTGAATGGCAACACATCCATCTGGTCTATCATCTGCAAATTTGCTGAGGGTGTACTTTGTCACATCCTTCAGGCCATTACTGAAGTTTTAAACAGTACTGGACCCAGTACTGACCCCAGGTTACTCCATTACTGACCAGCCTCCAGCTGGACTTTGCGCCACAGATCACAGCCCTGTGAGTCTTTCCAATTTTCAGTTCACCTCACTGTCCACGTATCTAGGCCATAATTCATTGGTTTGTCTTAAGGATGTTATAGGAGATGGTGTCAAAAGCTTTGCTAAAATCAAGACAAACAACATCACTGTTTTCCCCTCATCCTTCTAGAGAAGGGAGTAAGGGTTTTGCCCATTTTGCCTGTCTGCTTCTCTCCAGGAGGTGGACAAATGGAGCAGAGAGCTGAATAAAAGCTCAAAGATTGGGTTGATAATTCATTGGAGACTGAAGTTTTTCAGCTCCCTGGGAACTGGCTCTTTTCACAGCAGAATCATCATTACCTTTGACCTCTTCCCAAATAAAACACAAAGCTTGCAGACTATTGACAAGCAGCTTCCAGCTTACCCCGAGGAGTGGATATATATATACAGGGACAGAAACATTAGTGAAATGCAAATCCAACACAGTGAGAAAATGCATTACCAAAATGAGAAATCAAGCAATATGGGGAAAATGAATTTTTCTGACTATGCCTTGTGTTCTCTCAAAGAGATGACCAGTCTTTCTCCTCTTTTGTGTGTCAAACCCTTCATACATTTAAAAAAAACCCACAAAAAAACCACAAGACCCATGCAAGTGTCTCAGACCCAAAGGCTTTCTCAGCCAGCTTGGAAATACCATCTTTAGAGCCTTTGTTGCCTTCCCTGCTTCCACAGCCACAAATACAACTTTATTCCAAGAACTCCATGCCAGTCCAGTCCTTTTCTGTTTGCATGATGTAAACCTGGAACCAGAGGCCACAGGCAGCCAACCAACCAGCCTGGCCAGATCTATTTTACAGCTGAATTTTTTTTCAAATACAATTTTCCAGTCATGCATCTAACCTACATTCAGTTTGACACTTTTCAAGTATGCAAAGCCAGTGAATCATGCCCTTCACTAATGTTGCTTTTTTTTTTGCTTAGAAATGTTTTTAATTAAAAATAAATATCAGATTTTCTAATCTATCCTTCTGTTTCCTGGCATGATTGGTTTACATTTTCAGGCTTTGTTCCACAACAAGATCTAGATGGACTAAGAAAACAAGCAAGGTAAGACCTACAGTAAACTGAAATTGGGCGATTTATATATTCTACATCAGTGGGCGACTTATTTGAGACAGTGACTAAACTCTGACCTTGGCAGCTGAGCCTATCAGACTGCTGGGGATCAAATCATACAAAAATCCATCCACTCATACTTTCTAAAGAGCCCAGAAGAGAGGTGTGATAAATACTCATCTCTAAGCTTTAGAACTTAAGTGTAGAAGAGAACAAACACTGGGAAACTACCCAACATCTTTTCAAAGGTGCTAGCTGTGCAAATTCACCCACACGCCTGTACTTACAGTATGTTTTTGCTGGCAGAGGAAGGCATTAGGAAAGAAATGTTGTTTCAAGTCTTAAATAAAATTCTGATTTCTTTCAAGGAAGACTATAGGAAAGAAGAAATAAAAGCAGAGTTTTTTTCATGCCCTTCTGATTCACGTCTGGTGGTCTTCTACAGCTGGAGTTTGTAGCAGAACAACTGGAGATAGCTGGGTTTGGATTCCGGTTACAGTGGGCACCCTTTCTGTTTTGCTGTATAAAATTCAGTATACAGAAGACTACACACAGATACAGAAGACTGGTAGGTCTTCTAGGGAACTGCAGGATTTCAGAGATTCTCCCCACCACACGACAAGCAGTTGGCACAATTCTGCTGTCCAGCTTGGCTATTTTCCAAGCCTGGCAGGTTTGGTTTTTTACCCTAGTTTTGCCTTTGTTGTGCACAGACACACAAACATACACATACTGAAAACCCACAGAATGAGTCATTCTTTGGTTTTCCATTCATATCCTAACACACATCCATGAAGGAAGTAATATATATCCATGTATCTAACATATCTCCACTTCTTTGGGAAGAAAATATTAAATTATCCTTAACGAAAAATTCTTTTGGTAAGAACAATTAGTTTTTAAGAAATGTCAAAGCATGGGTACTGGCTAATGTCTTCCTTTCTTGGAAGCTGTACTAAAGGATTAACAAGCTACACTGCCATACTTACAGAGCACCTCTTTTTCACTGGCTTAGGTACAAGATTAATGCAAAGCTGTAATCCTTCCATACTCTTCAAAAGTCTTCAATCATTCACATTTCAGAAGCAAAGCATAATTTTTCTGCTTTCCTTCAAAAAAGATCCAGCCTGCAGCCTCAGTCAGGATACCGGTCATGCAGATAACGACATATGCTCCTGAGCTGTCTTTGTTCCACGTATTACATTCTCCATTGCATTTGATCACTACCTTAAATGGTACCTGCTTCTCAAAGCCTGAGGAATCTCTTCATCATTGGCTCCAAAGAGGAAAGATATAAATATATATATATAAAAATATTAACATATTTTATATATAATATAGGCAGATATACAGTATTTTTATATATATGTGTATATATATATATAAAATTATATAAAAGCAAAACAAAAAAAACTTAGGTACAGTTTTTACACAAACTGTATTTCCATTTTTTCCTGACAGAAATATATAGTCAGTTCTCAGGATGAAAAGAGTATGAAAGAAAGAAAAAGCCACTCCTGACTGAGACTATTCACACATGTTAACATATTGCTGGAAGTTATTTAGATACTGTGGTGACAGCTAAAGTAACAATACCTGTAGAATTCAAAACAGTAAAAAGAATATATTCGGTGACAAGAACCTTATTTTTCACTCCTTTGCTATCTTTGATCATACTATTCTTGGTTAGTTCTGAGACTGACGGAATGTCTACAGAAGTTGTTAAGCTGATACCCAAGGAAACCTCCTTTCACCCACGGAAGAACCACAAATTTTCTGAGAAGTTCCCATCTCCCCAGGGCTCTACAAACTCTGGTCATCAGTGAAGATGAACATGTCTTTGCAAGCATTCTAGTCCTCTTGAGCCTACCCTCTGGGCAGCTAATTTAGAGGTGGCATATCTACAATCACAGGCTAATCTATGGATCCTGCAAGTGCTCCCAAGCTCGGAGGTTCAGCATTCCAGTTGTTCCACTACACAGCTGGGTGCACCATCCCAACTTATGTCCTGAATTCCATGCAAGGTTTTCATGCCAGTCTCTGAATACGAATAACAAAGACTTTGTGGAGTGAACTGCAAAATACATCCACTCCAGATATTGCTAGAGACACTGCAATGATATTGCCAGATTCAATTCGTAGAAACCACCTCACTAATCTGTAAGCAACATCGACTTTCATACAGGGGCTTAAATATTCTGTTTCCTCTTAACAATGCCTCAATCCATCCTCTTGCTTATTAAATCTAATTAATATTGAATTATATAGAACTCAAAAGGCTATGCCATGATTAATTTCACTAGTAGTTCTTCAGATTTCTAAAATGAAAAACAATTAGCAGTTGCTATAAAAGCTTCCTTGTGGGTCTTGGCAAGTTGATGCCATGTGCACACATGAAATGTTAACCATGGTGATATTGCTTTATGTTAATAGTAATAATGAAAGAACAGAAAAGAAATGAAACTCAAGTGTCTTGAGTCCCAAGGCAGTACAAAGAGTGCTTCTCACTTTCAGGGTCTCGCTTGTGCAGGAGGTAAAATCCCTTGCATACTGCAGAGCTCCTCAACCCTGCCAGCCAGAGCAAAGAGCCACTGCCATTACACTCTGTGGTTGTCACAGCTCATTTAAGCACTCTGATCACTCATGGCCTGCTAGGCTCGACGTTTCCCCAGCGCACCGGTGACAGACATCTGTCTATGTCACCAGTTTCACAAGCACAGATCTCCTGGCAGCAGCAGCAGAAGTTCAATAACCAGTTCACAACAAAACATTCAGAAGCAAGGCATCCGAGGCATTGACAAATGGCAGCGACGTTCTGACAGCAGTCGACAAGGTCACACATGCAAGTGAAGCTTTGTTGTGAGCAAGTTGCAGAAGCTTGCTATGGTCAGGGGGTCTCAAAAGAAAAGCCAGACAAATGAACTATTGACCCATATTTGTCCTGAAGAAACATAAGTCTTTTCAGCTATTGTGGGGGTCAGCGCATGTAAAACAGAGATAGATTCAAGCTTCCAGAAAAAACCTGCTGAAAAAATGCCTTTTCAGGCCTGTTCAGGAGCCTGGGGCTGGGCTTATCTCTATTGACCAGGCCTCACAATGCATGAAAATGCTTGTCTGAAGCACACTGGGAAAAAACACAAACCATGTGTCCGAGAGACTTCAACTGACCATGCACTGATTGCCTCCTGGCAAACAAAACTTGCAGGTTCAGAGGTTATGTTTTCAGGGAAGCAATCCTAAACTGATTATGAGAGTTTTTACTGTACAGAGGCCTTCTGAGGCAGCACTGCAAATAAAATTCAATACAAGCATCAAGGCACTGGCATCCTGAACATTTTTCCTGGGTGTGCAAAAGGTGAGATATTTTTCCTTCCCTTCTTGTACACAAAAGTGACAAACACACACTCCTCTCTCAAGCACTGACTCATTTGTTGCATAAGGACTATCTGCACCAATTGCAGTTAAATCTCTTCAACATAGACTTACTTTGGGCTGTTGCCAAGGCTTTAATGGAAGCTTCACTAAAGCAGCCATAAAAACATAATTTCATTTGTGCTAAGATACACCCTGAACCTGAGCATGCCTGCCTGGCTTAACTCTCCGTACTGCCAGCTGACTCTTGGGTTGTTGTTACAATCTTCTAGTGCTTTCCCACACTCACCCAAGGATTTTCTGATCTTTCTATCTATTCACTTTCTATATATTTCCATCTTCCTGGTGAACTACATTCACCTAGTTGGCAACTGACCTGGAAGAGAACAAACGTATAATTGAGGAATTATTATAGGAGTAATGAATACAATCAAGTCGATGGATGATATCTCTATTGTTGGCTCCCATCTGAAGTTGGGCAGCCAGCAAAACGTCCCTGCTACATGAAACTCATAGGTGGAAAACACCCCACTACAAGCTTTTCTGCTCATGTATATCACACTACAAGTACACAAGGCACAGGCTAAAAGAAAGCAAGCCAGTGTAGGAAACTTGGATGCAACAGGCACTCTGGTCAGGGCAGGCGATAATACAACTCCTCGTGCCGTGGGAAGGAACCATAGTGCGGTGAGA
>NW_009259063.1:529505-542584 GCF_000687185.1 Egretta garzetta
TAAGAGGCAGCTCAAGGCTTAGATCTCAGTGGTAGCATTTTTCTGAACTGCTTCTTGTACCATGACTAGGAACAGAGAAAGAGGAGAGGTTCTGTTGAGTTAGCTGAAGGCATTGCTGAGGAAACAGTACTGGGCAGAGTGGGTTTAATTTCTTATGACTTGGGAAAGGTTGGGATAGATGAAGCCTATAAGGAAAGAAATGTGTCTGTACAAACCAAGGGGAAATCATCTGTTCACATTTGAAATGGAAAATGGTACAGAAGAGTTTTTAAAGTTAAGACGTAAAAAAGCCAACAGGCATGAAGGACAACAACATGATGTAACAGCTATTTGAGGGATTAAGTCATTAAACTAGAGATGATATTTTCAAATAAATTTTAACATAAAATTTGATAAAATACTAACAGGAAATAGTGAATTACAGTGTCAGCAAATAAAACTCCTGTTATGGTAGGTCTATAAATACAGGTGACCAGCTCAAGATCACCCTTTCAAATATTTTGCAAGTACCTGGTGGCTTTGCTCTATGTGATAATGAGATCTCAAAAATTCAGTGAAAAGTATAATCTGTGGTGCATGATAATACAGAAGGTGAACTAATAGTATAGGAATGACATAGTAATGACATCTGTGAAGGAGTATTTACACATTCAAGAAAGATGAGCGTTAAATAGGACACAAATATTAACAACATCAATAAGAAGCACCGAATCCATACAGACTGAATTTTCCAAGCCCAAATCGAAAAGGAGTG
Organism: Egretta garzetta; assembly: GCF_000687185.1. Classification (NCBI taxonomy): domain Eukaryota; kingdom Metazoa; phylum Chordata; class Aves; order Pelecaniformes; family Ardeidae; genus Egretta; species Egretta garzetta. Next base: position 530,260 of record NW_009259063.1, read on the forward strand.
TTATTATTACATTCTTAACCATCCAGAGGAGTGACTGAGAAAAAGACTGCAAGTGCAGAATACTAATAATGAAGGAGTTTTATCTCCATACATACTGGGTAAATGCCAGTGGAGCATAAGAGACAATTTTACACCATTTAAACTACATTTTCTTGGAACAACTAACGTCCAGAAGAGGAGAAGCGATGCTTGATTGTTTCCCAAGCACACTATTGGTTTTGGATCAAAATGATACTGACACAGTGACCGTGATTATTTAGATTTAACATATTTTTAGGAGGCAAGTCAAAAACAGTCACTGAAAGAACACATAACCCCCCAAAACTATATAAGGAAATTTATTAGACGATTAAAAGATGAAGACATTTTCAGAAAGTACAAACAGAGCAGAAGTACAGACTAAATATAAACCACTGTCCAAAAAAATTTTAGAACAACAAATTAAAACTGACACCATTAAACAGTAAATTACAAAGGTTAGGAGTAAAAAAAAGACAATCTTAAAAAGAGCAAGCCACATCCATGCAAAACCCAGCATTCAGTTAGAAGTATAGAACATGATAGAGCAGCAGCAACCTGCTAATGTCTAGTAACATCTTTCTCAAATGCATGAGAAGCCGGAGGCTTCTGGGTCATGGGCTCTGAAGGGCTGACAGATGATGGGAGGCATAACAGAGCACACTTCCAGGGGTACAGACGAATGAAGTCTTTGCACGCATGTGCACTATGGAGGAGTTTAGTTAGGTTTCTTCACCCACACAGTGCTTTGCAGGGACAATTAGGAGGAGTTGTCTCAAACTAGAGAACCAGTAGTAAAGGTTTTAGAACAAAGCAGCAAAAGTAGTAGTAAAAAAATGCTCAAAAGCTAGAAATCCCTGAAGAGTTCTACAGGAATTCAAATACAGAGTTGCTGAGCTATTAACTGGGAGACGGAAATCCTCACTTAAATCAGACGTATTGTCTGAAGAATGGAGTATGATGACAATTTCTTGAAAGATATCCAGGAGTAAGACCAATAAATCTAACTTCCTTCCCTTCAAACAACATGTAATCCAGTCCTCTGAGGCTTGGGTCGTGACACCTTTAAGGATCTACAGGGACAGGACCCACACTATTTCATGTTCTAGAGTATACATAGCATACTCTAACATAAGTGAACAATTTTCTGATCCAAAATAAAATTTTAAAAATTAATTGCTTAGTCAGTGTGGTCTAGATTACCAAAACCAAACAAACTAACCAACAAAAAACCCCCACCAAAAAAGCAACCTTCTTGATGAAGTACAGTAAATAGTAAAACCAACTCATTATTATGTAGTGCCAAGGAACATGCATTGATAATTTATGATCATCTTCCACATTTCACAATCTATCTCATGTCATGTTTCATGTTGCCACTTTTTGCTACATTCCCATTTACTCTGCCTTTGCTTGTTCTTCTCCTTCCTCTGATTGATTTTTCCATTTCTCACCCATCATTTATCTCAAGCTACTGTGCTGGCAACATGTTCTCTGCCCTACACCATTCCCTGTAATATCTAATGATTTCCCCATTCTTGCTGCTCAGCTAGTTTTCAGTATGTTTTCTCACCTAAATACAAAGTCTTCATGTATTTTTGGTATACCTATGTTCAACTTCTTGCCTCATCAGCATTTAAACCTGTAGAGCACTCCCCGTATTAACCATAGCTCTGGTTTAACCTTGTGATAGTAAGATATTTTCCCATGACTACTCAAAACTGATTTTGTCTGATGAATTCTAGCTCTGATCTTATTATTTCATCAATAATCATTTGGCATAAGAGTTCTGAAATATTTAACATGGCACATTGCATTTCATCTTGCTTTTCATGTGCCTCTAGTTTCCTGCGCTTTCATCTTCACTCAGACTCCTGGGTTGCAGAGACCACTGATCATATGTTAAAGCTCTTTTTTTCTGAAATTACCATGACCTAATCAATTGGAAGATGATTTGTACCCAACAGTCCATCAGTTAAGTAGGTTCTATAGCTGCACGAGCTGCCTGAGAATTATGAGCGAACTTACTACCAAACAAAAAGAAAACAGCATTGAACACATTTTTTGATGTTAAACACTATCCTGTGTTAGAATTCATGTACAAAATTGTTAAACAATTTTTACCGTAATGAAAGCTTGAACCTTCTTTGTAAGTTTCCAGAATCTTCTAATTTGTGAGCAATCCAGTCATGCCAGAACAAGAAGTGCAAGGCCAACTAACATATTGCTGTATCTACTGCAATTAGGAGCATTATCTAAAGTCATGGACCCATACTTATCTGCAGATTTGTTGAAATGATGCTCGTGAATTAATAATAATACCTACGTGTCAGACTACATAGAAAGCGACAATCTGCAAAGGACAAGAGACAAGTGCACCAATTAGGTACAACATAGTATGTATGGTTGACTCACCATGTCATTGCAGCAGATGACAAATCTGGAAGCAAGGTTTTCTGCAAGGTAAGTGAAGCAGACTGGCTAAGATTATTTCAGAAGTTGAAGACTACGGCCATTAACTTTCTCTTGATTTTTAATTACGTATCAGATATTTGGTCTCTACCTCATACGTGACAATCTTTAGATGGACATGTAAGAAGAGAGGACTTTTTTTTTTTAAACAACTGGTTAATGTTAAAATTAATTTCAAGGGTTCATTAATATCCAAAATATAACAATTTGGCAGTGAGGTTCAGTACTTTTTTCCAGGGAAGCCAATGGCAAAACTCCCATTGAAAGCAAGACTTTAAATGCATGAATATTCTCAGACAGTGGGTTGTAATAAAAAACTGAGTCAAACTTCTCAGCCTGAAGATAACCAAGAAGAATACAGAAATAGATTTCAAGAATATGAAAAGCTTTTGTAAGGAGAAGAATAACAATATTAATCAGGAAAAGGATAATAAATAAGGAATTTAAACCAGACTTTAAAGTAAGAAAGCTCAGCTTAGACAACAAGAAAAACTTCCTAATTTTAACCGTTGTGAAATAGCGGGCTAGGGCACCTGAAGAGATTTTTCAAGTCTTAAAATATGGGTGTTTCTCAGTCATATTGCCCCTTCAGAGGTTTTGACAGAGTCTAGAATAACTGCAAATATTGTACAGCAACAGTCAGCAGCAGCTCAGTAACCCCAGACAGCAGCAGCCTGCGCCTTCCGAACTTCTGAGTGAGAACAGAGGGTAACTGCTGGCTGGCTGTTAAGCTTCTGCACTAGTTGGTGAACTACCAACATCAGTTCAACTAGAGCAAGAGAGTGAATACAAACTATTACCAGTAGCAGCTCTACCTGATTATCATTTCTCCATCCCAGAACAACTGAAGTTTTTGGAGACTGATAAAAGGCTCACCTTTGAAACTTGCAAAAAATCTGAAAAAGAATTGGTTATACACAATCACCTGTGAAAAGTTAAACAGGTCTAATGATCCTACTTTGAGACAAAAGAATCAATCCCAAAATCCTTTCCAAACTTATTTTCTATTATCCCAATAGAATAATTTTATTGTATAATAATATATTTTATATTATATAAAATTATATAATAAATATTTAATAAATAATAAAATTATATAATAATGTTATTAAATAATCTATTGGCCTAGAGAAAGAAAGAAGGGGAAATATGTCTTGCACCACTTGCACTAGCAAACACGCTACAGGATATAATTATATTTCATTGCTTTTACGTACATGCATATTGTTAAAGCTATTCCTCTCCAGATATTTTAAACTAAGAGAGATCAGGGACTCCTATTCGCATTAAGGAGTGTCCACACATGCAAGTAATCCAGCAGTGTTCTTCTGAAATAACTATATGCACATAGAAGCCCTTACTTAAAAAGAGCAGTATGAATGTCCAAAAATAACTTAAACACTGCTTAAACATAACATGAAATGACTTGAGAAATGGCTTGATGGGTGAAAGAACAGAAAACAGACTACAGATGCTTCTATTTTACCATCCCTGTTGAAGCTTTTCTCTCCTCTCCATCTTACTCTGCTTTTTTAAGTGACAAGCATTCACTAATGAAATGTGAAGACATCAAGCTACAATTCAGACCTTCAATAAGTAAAGGAAAACAATTTAGAGGCACGTTAGAGAGAAAACTCCATCTCAACCCAACACTTCTGTTATGAAGAGGATGTCTAACACTTCCTATAGGAATAAGCAGGAAGGAAAAGAGAAGGATCCAGAGCAGATCTGCACTGAGACACGGGGAAAACTGCTGTGAAACCTGTTAGATGGCAATGAGAACAAAAAGTTGGCGTAGTAAGTTAAAAAAAATTGTCGTTACCAATATAGTAGTTATCTTGAGGTTTCTTCTGGTATTTGCACATCCAAACAAGATTACCAAAACTAGGATATAAACATTTTATACCATTTTATACTAACAAAGAACATCACTTTTCTAAAATTCTGGGAGAACATCAACTGCTGAGATCAAGAATGGATCCTTCAGAACTTTATGTTTAAACTCCTTTATTTTGTTCCAGGTTTTCAGGAGCTTGCTTTTTTGCTACCGCATTCAAAAACTTACCTGGCCATTTACCATCGCTGCTCTCAGAAAATTCTCTTACTTTTAGGCATCTCTTTACTGGACTCCAACACTCTCAGTCTGATTGCTTCAATAATACTCAGTTCTCCTGCATGCCCTCACCTGACGCCTTTTTAATATGAGACAAATGTTACTAACACCTCCTCCTGCACTTTATGACCTATGTGCTTAGGTAAAGATCATCATGCAGTTCCTCCATTAGGATTTCCTCTGCAGTTTACTGTCTGCTTGTAATGCGCCCCCCCCCCTTTTTTTTACAATGTATACAGAGTTTAAGAGTATGTGCTCATGCAAACATCTATTCCAGTAATTGCCTATTTGCCCCTTAAATCATTAACGTTAGAGCCTGACTGCCAAATCAGTGTCATTTCTGAGAACTCCAAATGAGTTTTCCAGCTAGGCTCAGCAGCACTTAAGGCTGGATTGAATTCCATTCATAAAGCAAGGTGTAAGCCCCTTAAATCATTAACGTTAGAGCCTGACTACCAAATCAGTGTCATTTCTGAGAATTCCAAATGAGTTTTCCAGCTAGGCTCAGCAGCACTTTGAAGATTTTGAGCCATTTAAAACACTTCCTTTAAGAATGTTTCTTTAGCATCTGATTATTTTTTTTTTCTCAGATCACTCTAATTAATCAAGTCACCTAATTTACCACATGAGTTTGCTTCACATGCAAAGATTAACATAGGGGAATCTGCAAGGGCTACAAAGCCTTAAAGTGATTTTTTTTTTTTCAGTAGGGATACTGGTCCTTCCAGCATACAAGGAAGGACTAGTGGGTGATAACTGAAGCCCAGGAGTGGAGTGAGTCTGTGACTGGAGGCAGAAGAGGCCCCAGAAAAAACTTCAGTCATGTCTGCTGATCTGGCCTCTGATTCTCCTGCGTAGCTCCTGCTGTGGTAGGTAAAAGCAAATACAGTGCTCTTTGTCCACCACCCCCTAGGATAGAAATTCTTTCTTTTTTCTTGGTGTCTGAACAACAGAAAATCCTTCTTTTGTGATTTCCAAATCAAACATTCAGCTTCAAGGCACCAGTGGCATTTCTGCTCTGGTCACGGCGTGTGTACAGCGTAACGATGCTTTGTCTGTAAATCAGGCAGAGCTGTAGTGTAGCTGAAGTGACAGGTTCATACGCTGATAAGTTGCCATGATTTCTATATAAGCTTTAAAAAAAGGGTTGATGAATAGGGCAAATAGCATAAAACTAGGGTTGGAGCCTGAAACAAAGCCCAGAGGTAAAACATAGCAGAGCATCTAGAGAGAACACCCTGACACTGAAATAACACTGTGACCTCTCCTGTCCCCTCCTATCAGTGTTCGACACTACTGTCAGGCAAGCAGTAATAAAATTGGCAACTGCTGATCTAAGTACCTCATACTGACAATAAGGTAAAATGCGCGGGTATGCACACTTTGGGCCAAAAGGCCTCGGCTGTTTCTTTAGTGTAACGTAATGTATAGAACCAGTTTTAAAAGTGTCGTTACCAAACAAGGGGAAAGTTCCTTGGAAATGTTCAATCCCATCAATATCACACAACTTGGAAACAGCACTGCCCTTTATTCCTCAAGGTGGGAAAGAGCTGGTTTGTGAGAAGGCTCTATAGAACATGTGGCCTTCGCTCTGTTGTGAAGCCCTTGCAAGAAATCTGAGCGGCCAGCCCACTTCTGGTGAAAATTATTACAAGCTCGCTACAACAGGTAATGTTAGAGAGCAACAGAAACAAAATATAAGACAGATGGGGGAAACAGAGTAGGATATGCTTAACAGCCACTGCAGAAAGGAAGAAAAGATGTTATATGATCACAGGCAGGATTCAAACATATAAACAGTAAATTATTAGTGTTTGAATTGCCTAGAGGGTAAACTCAAGAATTTTAGCTGTACACCAAGAAAACCGAAGCCTAAAATCAATCGTGACTTGCAGAGCTAGACATGAAATGCCTGTTGAGCTTGTGATGATCATCTAGCTAGATGACTACTAGCTTTTTAATTGGCCTTTCTATTCTCAGTCACTACTTCAAAAATAGATTTTATAAGTAGGGGCTGTCATCTACCATCAACCTGTTAATGATCGGACATGTCCAGCTTCCATGAAGCAATTTCTTTTGAGTTCAGAGAAATTGTTCCCCACTGATAGATACCATATATCAAAATCTACCATCAGAACTGATGCAAAGCAGCCCCTTCTTGGTAGTTGCACCAGACAAACCAAGGACAGAATGTATACAGAATTCTACTTGTGCAAAAGATTAAATGCTCACTGCCTCTGTCTGTTCTTGATCACTTTTTAGGCATATTGTCCAATGCAGACAGACAACCTTGCTTTTCGAGTTTCACCCCTTCTTGCCAGAATAATTTTTCAAAATTCTTTATCAACATGGAAGTAGGTCCTGGTTTTGAGATTTTTCTTAAGTGTCTGAGGACGTTACCAGGGTTGGGAACACGACAGCATTTCACACAGGGATTGGAAAACAACTTGGGAAGATTAGATTCCTTCACTTAACAGAAATCTCAGAACAGACAAACTATTAGAAATCCTTGGAAATTATAAACTACAAATGATTCTCTGTTCTGATTGTCAGCCACACTCAAGCTCCAGCTAGGGAGATCGCTTTCTTCTTGAAGCAACACTGAGTCCAAAGACGTTCTTATATAGGTGATTGACTCAAACCAATGCAGTTTCAAGTCAGAGATTGAAAACAGACTGGCAAAGCAACTAGCTAACTGTCTCAATTCTCTGTGAGACCCCACATAGAACAGGAATCTCTCCATCCACTCATATAGACAGAGAGTTTTATACCTGAGGCTGTTGGCAGACCAAATTTTACAAACATTAACTCCACTGTATTTGTATCCGGTATTCCTGTAGTAATCATCCTTCTGGCTGTACTTTAAAATACTTAATTCAATTAGACAGATGAAGACATCAGGGGTTGTATAAATGCATGCTGCAAAAGAAGTGTGGTAGAGGACCTCTACATCTTTGGATATGGTTTTGGCAGATGTCCTGATTGCAAACACAATCTCTTTAATGTTCACATTATGTTCTCTTAATGGTGTTTGCCCTTAGTACATTGGCTGTAATTTACAAGCTGTAAAGCTACAAATCCAGTTTGTGCCTGCTATTGTAGGTATTATTGCTCTATTAATACCTATTAAGTGTCTGAAATACATTAAAATTCACATTCAACACATTTTTCATGGAATGTTTCAGGCTAATGCTTATTAAATAAAAAGTCTAACAGTCAGGAAGCAAATGACACTGTCTGGAATCAAAAAGGAAAAACAAAAATCTGAATGTGTTGAAAAGACATTATTACCTTTGCACCTGAGGGACAGGCTAACCAGTTAACAGGAATTTGTAGAAAGCCAACACTTAAAAAGACATTGCTGTCAGTATTAGCAAGCAAAATAAAATCCAATACAACTGGAGGGTTAGCAGTGGTACACCTAATTTACATATCTGGAAGGCATAAATAAAATTTCATACCTCATTGAGTACTAAGAAATCTTCGTTATGTCCCTAAATTCTGTGAATAAAACCCCTGACATTATAGTGAGCATGACACAGCAGGGTTTTGAGTCCATCTGATGGCACTTTGGAACACCTGCAGCTTTCCAACTAACAGAGAACAAAATAAGCATCTTTTGAATCAGCAACATAACTACTACAAGTAAGAAGTGAACAAATAAGCAACATCCCAAACATTTAGGAAGAAGAGTTACACAGAAAGGTTTTTACTACACAGATCTGAAATTAATGATGGTATGAAGAGCTTGACTGGACAAAATATGGACAAACGAGGAGGGAAAGGTGCGTGTGTGAGGAAGGCAGTATACTCAGTAGTTATGTATTTCCAAGATAAGAGATTGAAACTACACCGAGATCAGATTTTACTCGCCTGTTTCATGCATCACGTAAAATATATTGTTTGACTGAATAATAAGAATGAAAAAATACCGGACATGACTTTTCTAACTTCTGATGCCAAGTATACGTAGTGACTGATCAAATAGCATACAATTCATCAAGAAAAAGTGTCAGGGAGTGCTGTATGCCAATGGTTGACGCTTTCCAAGCAGCACAGCTGCAAGATGGGAAGGCTGCACTCCGTGGACTTGCCAGCGCTCACTGTGGAGAGCACATTTCTACAGGTTCCCTAGAGCTGAAGGTTACCAAATGCCCCTAATGTAATCTCTGAGATTCTAAGAATTACACATGATGAAGCCATGAAAGCAATACAAAAGGAAGCAGTACAAAAAAAAAGCTGTTATTATATTAATATATTGAAAATATTGTCTTCAATACAGAGGTAGAGCTTACCTTGCCATATTGCCCCTATCTAATAAATAAAGCTGATTAGGAGAAAAGTATTCACATTATGGTCATTGCTTTAATCAGGTTATAGACAATCTTTCTCTCTCAGCCCTCCAAGATGCTACCAATTCCAAGCTCTGTTATTTGTAGGTTATTTTCAGTTTCATAATAATACATTACCAGCAATAAAATACTAAATTGCTCCAGAGTTCTTGATTTTACCTTTTGTAGATTTTTCTTCCTCACAATCCTAACATCCTTTGCAGAAAGTTTTTTAGTATATAACAAGCCAAGGAAAAAAAAAGACAGATTTAATGATTATTGCAAGGAAGTCCTATTTAAATAACACATTTCATGATTCACATAAATTTAATCTATTTGTTTCAATGGAGCATTGTACCATTTCCCCTTTAACACTGAATAACTAAAAAAGAAAAAGTCATTCCATGTCTAGTCAGTGCCATCTAGAAGGACTATCACACAGGATCAATTATGCAGTTAAAATTTTCACAATCAAAAAAACTGTCATAATGTCAGCCTACGGGGTTGGCTCATATTCCTTCATGACTACTGTATATAGAACACTTTGTGATTATAACTGGAAAAGCTGACATCCACAGCACTGATTAGAAACTGAGTGTTGCATACCAGTTCTAAACTTCTAGGGTTTGCAGATCAGCTATAAGCTCATAAAGGAAATTCACCGAATCACAGAATGGTTGAGGTTGGAAAGGACCTCTGGGGGTCATCTGGTCCAACTGCCCTGCTCAAGCAGGACCTCCTAGAGCTGGTTGCCCAGGACCATGTCCACACTGTTTTTGAGTATCTCCAAGGATGGAAACTCCACAACCTCTTCGGGCAACCTGTGCCAGTGGTCCATCACCCTCACAGTAAAAAAAAAAAAAAAGTTTAATGATGTTCAGAAGGAACCTCCTGTGTTTCAGTTTGTGCTCACTGCCTCTTGCCCTGTCACTGAGCACCACTGAAAACCTGTTTCCTTCTTTCTTACACCCTCCCTTCAGGTATTTATATACATTGATGAGATCCCTCTCTCAGCCTTCTCTACTCTAGGCTGAACAGTCATAGCTCTCTCAGCCTTTCCTCATATGTGAGATGCTACTGTTCTTTCATCATCTTCGTGGCCCTTTGTTGGACTCTCTCCAGAGTGTCCATGTCTCCCTTGAACTGAGGAGCCCAGAACTGGACACAGCACTCCAGGTGTGGACTCACCAGCACTGAGCAGAGGGGAAAGATCGCCTTCCTCTGCCTGCTGGCAAAATTCATAATACAGCCCAGGATGCCATTTGCCTTCTCTGTGGCAAGTGCATGTTTCTGGCTCATGTTCAACTTGGTGTCCACCAGGAGCCCCAGGCCCTTTTCTGCAAAGCTGCATCTGCACACCCTCATCCACCACTCGAGGTTTTCGTCTTTTTTTTTTTTTTTTTTTTTTTTTTTTTTGCATCAACAACAGCTAGGAATGATGGCAAAACACAGCTTTGTATCACTACATTTCTGCTTCTGGATTTTATTTTTTAAATAAATTACTAACTGTGGTGTGAGTAACAGGACTGGAAAATGAGTCAAGCTCACAGAAACTAAATTTTATCTCCTCTTCAGGAACACACAGAAAAGCTTCTTATTTCAAACAAGTAAATAGTTGTAAGAATATTCTTTGATATAATAATCTCAATTTTGAAAGAAGAGAGATGACATAATTACTAAAATACAAGTCAAAGAATCAAGAGACTTCAATCCTACTGCTTGGAGTGAAATAGGTCCACAAGAAATTCTGAAGAACTTGCTGTTCTCACCCATGATATGAAATGTTTCACGCAACAAAAATTTCCACCATAGTTCTGGTGCACGGGTAAAAGAGAAAACCTATTGCTAGCTTCTCTGCCTCTTTGTACAGCTTTTGCATCTGTAACATGAGGGTCTTAATCTTTACCTTGCTTGGGCGCTAAGCAATTTAGTTCATTAATGTTTATAAAGCTCTTCAGAGCCTTAGATGGAAAGCTGTACAGCGATACAAATTACTATTACGTTCTCCCATATGTTACAAAAATAGAGTTGTCTTGCCTCATCTAAACAGAACTCTCAAATGTAATAATGAAATTTCAAAACATGTACCATGATTCCTGGTCGTCTTCCCTCCTCCTCCATCTATTTCATCCCAGTGACACACAGTAATAACCTTCACCTCCCTCTAAAACTGAATGAAAAAAAAAATTGCAAAGAACTTCTTCAAATATGAAAGAATAATATTAAAACACCTAACAAATCTGAAGGCTTTTTACAAACATATAAATGAGTCAAAGCTACAGCATGTTAGTCCCTACCATTAAGGATATTTAAGCCTTAATATTTTACTTGGTAATGAAGCAAACATGTAGAATAATTACTGTCAAGCAATTAACACATTTTAGTGAAAAGGAAATACACCATTTGCTTTAGCAAAAAAAAAAAGCAGTACGTGCTACAGTGATGATTACAGAAATTCAGTCCAAAATTCACTGTTTTCTTTTACAGATTATGCTGAAACATGTTTTAGGATACCCTTCAGTATTTTTTTGAAGTTTATTTGAATGCAATGCATTGGGCTTGTCTCTTTGAAGCAGTGAACAGTGAGCATTTGCAATGTGCAGTCTTGAGAAACAGGAATAAGACCAGGTAGGGGAAACAAGCACACATTCAAAAAAGATGGGTAACCCCTCTTCATTAAACAAAAGATGCAGCTTGTTGCCAAGGATGTTTGGCTGAAGAACTAAGAACATCCTCTAGATCTTTCTGAGGTGCATAAAAGAACAGTGCAGCTACAGAGAAATACACAAAATCAAAGAACAAATCTTGGAAAATAGCCTGAGGAAATTCATCTCTCCCCTACATCTAAGTATGCTATCTTCTCTTCATAGGCTGACAAAAACAAGCCAGGAATACATGAAGCAATTGAAACAGAAGGTGATAAAAGGTTAGGTTAAGAACTGATTTAAAATTAGAATTAAAGCTTGGATACCAAAATGGTTGGGCATAGCTTGGGTTTATACAGGGACTATCTTTTTCCACTACTAATACCTACAAGAAAACCCCCTTTGATTGGAAGCTATACATTCTTTCCAGGCATCCTGCAAAAGGGAACAGTCAACTTCCAAAATCCCTTTATAGTGGCAGCATCAACAAAGTGAGTCTCCCCTGAGTACTCACCAGGACAGTCTGTGTGCTGGGTGTTCGCTCACTGATCTAGCTCTCTACTGCAGCCATATTACATGTTTTGTTATGTTACAGAGGTAAGAAAAAGCTTCAGAAATTCCTCCCCTGCAGGAATTCCTTGATCCCCAGATTATATCCTGATCTTCTGTGCGTGACCTCAGTGCTAGATGCACCGATGCAAAGGTCACAGTGTTCAGAAAATGCATGAAGATGACTAATGGAGTCT
>NW_009259063.1:542595-558247 GCF_000687185.1 Egretta garzetta
AAAGAGTGAGGTTGCCCTCCTTATAATAAGCATTCAGTGAGTATGGGAAGTCTTGTGTCTCAACGAATGAATAGCGATTTCAGCAGAACAGTACTGAATTACTACTGTTGTGCTTCGCATTTAGTGGACCTTTTCAATAGTTGTCCAGCAATTCTACTCTGTCAAGTAGACTCAGTTTCACTTAGTGAAATATGATAACAAAGTGAGTTTCCTGTTAGAAAAAAAGGTTTGTACCCACTGATTTCTACCAACATCTCTCAGCAGTCACTTCTTACTGAGAACAGGGCTATGAGAAGTAAGATCATGGCTGATTAATCTGTTCAAGAACACAATAGTTTTCATTGTCCATTACTACTTCATGTCAGGAACAGCTATTTTCATCCTTGCTATAACTATTTTTCAATACTAAAAAAAAAAAAAAAATCATGATTACTCCACCATCATTTAATAATGAACTCTCAGGAAAAACTCTTTTCTGAAAGACAGTGGGCAGGTCACTCAAAGCAAAGCTCTAATTGACTGCCAGGCTTCCTTATTCAGAGAGGGTATTCAAACTGTATGTAAAGCAGCATGGGAAATGTCTGTCTCGGAGAAGGGAAGATGACAAATAGGTCAACATTTATTTAAGCCTTACCGAAGATATCTTTAAAAATAGCTGTCTGCATCTACAGAGTACTACACCTCCCTCATTCATTTAATGTCTACTCTCTGCAATATAAACCTAATTGCAGAAATGATCCATTCTGCACAACATAATTTAAGACTAACAGATTGAGTTGTAGAGCTTTACAAAACTCTCTGGGGTTTATTGTGCTGCTGCTGGCTCCTACAGGTCTTCAGAAGAGGATCATTCATACAAATACTGCTAACAGGTGAAAAATCAGTCAGTCCTGCTTCTGCTTGGCACACTGCTCTCTCCAGTTTATTTTCCTTGGCTGCATTTGGACTACAAATGAATCACAACAGATACTCGATATATAACCTTTCAGGCATATACTGTGTCATCGGCTGTGGGCCAGAGCATCAGACCCACAACATCAATCTGACATGTTCTGCCAACATTCATCATCTTGTATAATTCCATTGTATCATGACCTGTCTGAGAAAAGGTAAAGAATTAATCAACATGATCAAGCTAAAGAAATGTAAACCTTTGATTCCAGATACTGTTAATTAAAACAAATTTTTAAAAACCCTTGTAAGTGAAGTCAATAAACATTATTTCAATGACTGTATATTTATTGTTTTGATTACAGTGTTTATGTATTCATAGAACATATACATTTTATATTGTGGAAGAAACTTGGAAGGCAGTCTGTGGGACAACTCCATCCCTATGTTGCCTGAGGACCAGGCAGAAAAGATGAGCAAATTATCTGACCTGCCAACCTCCAATAACATGTCCCCATAGTCAACATGATTTTTTCAGTAGCAGAAGCAGTAATAGTCAAACTGTTCCTCACGGAGCCCTTCTATCAGGGATCCAAGATACCCACAGGCTGCTGGAACACCACAGTTGATGTTCTGCTCAGTTCACAAAGCCAGTGTTCGCTTCTCACACATCAGCACTGCAGCATAGGCTGCACCAGGCACACAGGCAGCAAGTCCTAAGTATTCAGACCACATCTTTGGCAAAAAGACTCATTTTCTCTCCTGTACAGTGGATCTGCTGTTTTTATCTTTTTCTTTTTACCTTACTGTTGCACTGTTTGCTGCATTAAAAGGCATCTATCTGACCACTTGTTCAGCCATGTGGTCGCACACTCAGCAACTATAACTCACCATTTTGGCAAAGCTCTGAAACATTATCTCTCTTAAGTGAATATTGCTGATCACACATCAGCTAGACTGTACTGACCCCACTTTAGTAACAAGACCTTCTTTTCAGACACATGGGAATATTGCCACTGTGTTAATGACTTACACCTTCTGAGTGCATTAAGAGCAGCACACCGGCTACAGGAGCAAGAGTCAGTGCATTCTGAAAAGTTCTGAAAGCTGTAACCATGTAGCTCTGCAATACAGCAGTACCATTGCTAACAGCAAGCCATAAGCTTCGTACTGAATTTTCAAGGCTTCAGGCCTGAGGCTTCTTGGCCTTGCTTTGTCTGAATATGCCTTGACCTGCCCGCAGCTTTGTTTCACTTGCTGTAGCTGTGTTTACCATTCCTCTAAGTGATCAGCTGTGTACCTTTAGTTTGTCTCACTTTTGTTTATCTTTGTATAGTACAACCATAGTTTTGCGTAGATAGCAGTAAAAACCAGTTACTCTATGCAGAATGAGATACTTACAACTAACATAATGATGTAGTACGAAGAGATGTAGGCCTGTTATGAGGAGCAGAGACCTTGAGAAGTGGAGACACAGAATGCAGTACAGAGGAGTACAGGTATGGGATGATAGGAGACAACACGCGGACTTGGCAGCAGTGACTCGATTAAACTCAACCATGATCAGTAACAAAATGCAGACCCAGACAAAACTGGGTTTAGGGGCAGCTAAGAGAACAAAGAAGCAGTATCTAGCACATGTAAAATGAACCATACGTTATAAATTCAGATGTATCATGGAGCTGCAGACCAATGAAGAAAAGGCAAAGGTGTGAAAGTGTGTTAGCAAATGTATAAAAATGATCCCAAGTGGTGGATTGTAGAGTGAGAAGAAGGAACCATCAATATGAACATCTTCAACCTCCTGGCACAGGACTCTAGACGCTGACAACTGATGGTAACACCCCCACCAGAATAAAACCACTGACCTTGGGACACAGAGGAGCAGTGAAAAGGTGAGCACAATCCCCCCAAATGGGGAGAAGCTAAGAAGTGTTTGTAAAGCAATTTAAATTGCATTGTTATTCTTTCTAGATCTAGACTAATAATGAATCTTGAATTAGACCACTAAGATTTCAACTACACTAATTAAAAAAATCATGGATATATATTATTTATATATACACACACATGTACATATATAAAAAGTGTGCTTCCTCGTTGCCTGTAAGATTTTGAGTGTAGCAGACTACCAAGTCCATCACTGAGGCTAATTCCCAACACTATCTATCCTTGCTTACATTGCACCAATGGAGATGGAGGTAGACAAAAGACAGTACTGAAGCTATGGTAAGTCTAAATTTTGAGCAAAACTGAGCAAGCCCAGTTACAGCTTAAGTCAGGAAACACGCCCCGACTGGTGAAATTACACACCATGGGAAAGAAAGATGTTAGGTCAAAAGTTAGGTGGACAATTAGTTCAATTATGGAAGCAAAATCTTAATAGATGCAAGTTTTTAGTTTGGTAGAAAATCTGAGGACTCAAATATCAAATATTTTGAAATAACTGTTTTTCTCATTACGATTCTCACCATCTCCTGTTGAGAACAGTTGAACAGAAAGGATTCATGTGATTTACCTTCCTGCAAGTCAAGAAACAAAATTAATTAGAAGACCTTTCCAATTGCTGTTGTCTATCTAGACAAACTGAATGATGAAACTTTCAGTTGAGAAGTTTTAAATTCAAATGTGTGGCAAATTCATACAGTCAAAACCAAACATTCTCAAGTGGTTTCCTCATTTCATGTCTCCTGAAATGCAGTCATTTAGAATTGCCAGTTCTTCCTAAAAGCAGGACAGAATTCATACATGCTAAAACTGTGTATTATTCAGTTTGGGGAAGTCAATGCTAAAAGCTTTCTTGTTTTTAGCAAGGAATGATGGCCTTTCTACTGTAAGTAACATAATTCCGTAAGTTCATGAACTAGTCATTAAATTTCTTGATATGAAATACCAATAATCAGGCAGTAATTCTACAAGTTACAATGACTACAAGAAACAGTCTTCAAACACATTATTCTGTGACTGTGAACTAGAAGCCCCTTATGAAATAAAACTAATGATTTGATCCAATGTCAACATTTGATTATTCAGGGATATGATAGAGGACTGGGAAATGATTCAGATAGAGCAAAACCTATGTAAATCAGGCTACAGAATACACACAGAGTGCATTCTCACCAGAAAGTACTTGTAATCAGATGACTACAGAAAGTAGTTGCAAGTATGAATAACAGAAGGTGAAATACTACTTAACCTCAGGTACTTCACTGCAGCCAAGCAAACTGAAGGAACGGCCTACGTGAGCCACAGTTTAGATTAACTCACAAATAACCAAAAGTCAGTTGTAGTTTTCTACAGTGTTTCAAAATTATTAGTACCAAACTTTGCAGAATCTTCTTCAATTAGCTAATTAATAAGTACAGCTATGCCTGTTTCTCTGATTTTTGCACAGGTTACATTAAAGTTTATAAGCATACAGGAAAAAAAAAGGTACATACCTTGAAGGATACCAGTTATGCACTGGACTGGAACTCAGGAAATGTAGGTCCCATTCTCAAGTTTGCTGATGATTTGCTGAACGATATTGGGCAACTTATTCTTTGTGTCCGTGTTTCCCTGAATATGCTTTATCTATGTTGTCTATACATAATTTAGCCATACAGAAATTATTCATGGCAGAACTGGCTCTCGTTACTTTTCATACAACACGAAACACAATGGGCCCTGATCTCACTGGAGAACATCTATGTACCAATGCCATGAATTACTTAACAGCTTAGATAATGAATCTTCTGTGGCAGGTAATTGCCCTGCATGTAAAATGCATCAGCTCTTTCCTACAACAGCCAGCATGTCAGTTCAAGTTGCAGCCAGGGAGGAAAAAAAAAAAAAAAGTCCCAGTGAACACTAGGAAAGCAACAGAAAAGACCACTAATTCCCTGCTTTGATTTGCCTTGGTGGTTGCAGCTGGACATGTGACCAATCAACCTCTCATCTTGTCATTTCTAGACAGAAGTCTGCTCTCCTCGGCTGGTCACCAGCGAGTACTCCATTTTTCACAGTCACAAAAAAGAGCACAAAATTTGCTGCAAGGTTAATGGCGCGAAAAATACATTAAGAGAAACACAATAAAAGTAATTAATTATACTCTATTTCTTAACAAAAATAATGTCATCAAGTATGAATGTACACTACATTATCACACAAATCCAGACAAAATATAAACAATGATACTTCAAAACACATTTGAAATAAGGTCCAAATTATTTCTAAGGCATTCAATGCACTCTGACAATTTAAAATTATACAACATTTCTGCAAAAATATATTAAAATAGATTACTTTAAGTATAGATTGGTTTTACACTATTTTAATGGACAATTATTACAAGAATCCATATGCAATGTGAGTAGGACCAACATATCAAGGTTTAACTTAAATAAAGTCTTTTGGGATAAAATAGCAGTGCAATCAGTCCCATTGGCAGCCTTATATAGTGTGGATTTACTTTATAATCCATCAGATTCAACCATACTGTGTTCCCTTTCTCCATTCTAGCAAAGCAAAACTAACACACTGAACTAGAATAAGAATTGATTTTTAGTGGTAACGTTGCAGAAAATGCACCATCTATGGTGATTCATGGTGGAAACTGTAACTACCTGTTGGTGGTACCTTAAGAATCCTATCTCTTGACCCTTAACCAACTATCGCTACTGTACCATTGTATAGATGCAAAAATAGCACCCGATGATCTTCTACATTACATATATGTGAAAAGAAGATAGGGTTTTTTGGGGTTGTTTTTGTTTTTTACACTGTCCATTGGGCTCTTTTGCACTGCTTCACAATTCAGGATGTTGAAGTCACACGTTATAGGTGAAATAATACACTTGAATTGTTAGGAAATGAATGCCAGTTAGCTATTTATAGTTACAAACAAACCACTGGGAAAAAAAAAAAGCCAACAAACCTTTGTCAGCCTATGAAGAATACACGACATACATTTGTACCAAATTACTTATGAGTAATCTCATGATGACCACAAAGTTAATAATTTTCAACAGAGTTAGTAGAGCTTTATCACCAAGTGCATTCTGGTTGTTTTCAACAGTTATGATCGCCACAATATCAAGTGTAGAGAGAAGCCTTTGTACTTAACAAGTATACCTTACTAAACCATAGACAAAAAAATTGCTTCTCCTACTGCAGTGAGATATTTTCATCTCCATTTAATAGAGTGAATAAATATTGAAATTCTGAAAGTGCTTTTAAGTACTACCATTTTGATTAGCACAAGCATGTATTTAATTTAGTCTGTTACACAGTAAATGAGTGTGTATATAAAATGTATATGCACATGACACATTTTATGTACACAGATCTATACAATGTGTGTCTGAAGACAGACATATAGTATACAGACATTTTGAAATAGCAGTAGAACCAGCTGTTTTTAAAATAACAATCTTTTCAGAAGCTATGCCAGCTGCAAATGACTATTAACATGTCATACCAGCATTAGAATTTGCTACCATGCAAATGTAAGCAGAGACATCCCTTCTAAATATTAAAATCATACTGATGGTGTTTAATCTGTTTCTAATTCTGGTACAGTGAACCTACATATATTTTCTGTCTGGTCGTATTACAAAGCTCTTTTTCTTCCCATACAAAACATACATGGATATAAATAAGGTTACAGGTTTTGAACTATTGTTCCAGAAAACCTGACACTGCAGCAATTCTTTTAAAAAAATTGTAAAAATAGAAGGTAAGTACTGTTGGGAATTGTGTTTTCCTCCTAATGTATAAACCTGGAAGCATCTTTCCCAATGTTCCTTGTAAAGTGCTTATGCTGTAAACAAAGCTAAAGTTAACAGTATCATCCTGAAATATCACATAAGGCCTCTTGAAGCTGTCCCACACTGGAATTCCATCTGGATGTTATTTAATGAGCAAAGCTTGCCCCTTTGGTAATAAGACAGCCTCAGCTGAAATACAGGCAGGTTGACTTCATTAGGAACAATTCCGAACCCTTTGGTTCAGAATTACAAGTTCTCTTCTTTTGCTGAACAGTTCGTTGTTCCCCTTGGATAGTAGAGATACCTGGGGGAAAAAATCAGTAGTTAGTATGTGTTGGAAGTAAGAATTCCTCACTATTCACAGTCACCACGTATGGGATCAATCTTTGCACTATCAGCAGAAAGTTGAGGTACAAGCATGGTGTCAAAGACAGGGAAGCTCAGAAGTCTATCAAAAGAAATGTTTTAGTTCAGAGTTTGCAACAGAGTTTGATGCAGAAATCTCTGGGTGAAATTCTATCATTTATGCTACACACAGGGAATTAGTTCCTCTAATGATCCTCTGACTCAAAATTTATGGACTGGCCTGCACTGCACACAAATAGAATTAGAGCAGCGTGGTGCAAAGGTCTCCCACAGCGAATCAATGAGGCCTGAATGCAACATAATGTATTTGTGGGCCAGCTTTAACTTATGTTACTCATGCAACATCTCCAGAGACTTCAGCACTGTGGGGAACTAGTTGAAAGAAAGTCTTTAACATCATTTCTTTCTCCTTTTCTAATTCCTCTTTAGCCTGCTACATAGGAAATTAGCAGAGAAAGTGATGGAGCTGCTTCTGTCGACTTTATATAGGTGAAAATTGCCTCATAATCAAGTTGTATTATATTGTCATAATTGTTCTGTGAAAATATGATTAAAAGACTCCTCATCATAATCAGTGCTGTGAGAAAGTAAAACAGGTGTTTCTTTTTTGTCTCAAAACTCCACCACTCTCCATTCCAATTCTCTTCTGAAATTGTCCCTGACTACTTGTATACAGTATGTATAACCCAGACACCCAAAGTCCTTTCAAACATTCCTCTATACACATGGTCCCTCAGGAGTGTTATGTTGATTACTGAAGTACTGAAAGATAGGGAAGTATTCCAGTAATAAGGACAGGAAAAATATGAAAAATAATTTATAGTTTTGCACACACACTTCAACACATGTAGCTAGAAATCCCTAAGCTGAAAGACTGTTATTAAAGTTGTAAAGTCACGAGCACATAAGGAAAAAAACCAAAACAAAACAAAGACCACATAGACCGAAGGCTGACGGCAAACTTTCATTCAACCCTCTACGTGGATAACATAACCCTTAATGGGACACTGTACCTGTGCAAAAAATACAATCATAGAATGGTTTGGGTTAGAAGGAACCTTTAAAGATCACCTAGTCCAACCCCCCTGCCATGGGCAGGGACATCTTTCACTAGATCATGTTGCTCAAAACTCCATCCAACCTGACCTTGAACACTTCCAGTGATGGGGAATCCACAACTCCACTGGGCAACCTGTTCCAGTGCCTCACCACCCTCATTGTAAAAAAACTTCTTCCTCATGCCCAATCCAAATCTACCCTCTTTAAGTTTAAAACCATCACCTCTTCTGCTGTTGCTACAGGCTCTGGTAAAAAGGTCTCTCTCCACTTCTCTTATAAGCCCTTTAAGTACTGAAAGGCTGCAATAAGGTCTCCCTGGAGCCTTCTCTTCTCCAGGATGAACAACCCCCACTCTCTCAGCCTTTCTTCGTTACAGAGATGTTCGAGCCCTCTGATCATTTTTTATGGCCTTCCTCTGGACCCACTCTAACAGGTCAACGATTTTCTTGTAGTTTCTGGGACCCCAGAGCTGGATGCAGTAGTCCAGGTGAGGTCTCATGGGAGCAGAATAGAGGGGGAGAACCACCTCCCTTGACCTACTGGCCACATTTATTTTTATGCAGCCCAGGATACAGTTGGCTTCCTGGGTTGCAAGTGTTGGCTTGGACACTGGACATTGCCAGCTTATGTCCAGTTTTTATGCACCAGTATCACCAAGTCCTCCACGGGGCTGCTCTCAATCCATTCATCCCCTAGTCTGTATTGATACTGAGGATTGTCCTGACCCAGGTGCAGGACCTTGCACTTGGCCTTGTTGAACTTCATGATGTTCGCATGGGCCCAGTCCTCAAGCGTGTCCACATCCCTCTGGATGGCATCCCATCCCACAACTGAATCAACTGCACCATTCAGCTTGGTGTCATCCATAGACTTTCTGAGGCTGCACTCAATCCCACTGGCTATGTCATTGATGAAGATATTAGATTAGTGTTGGTCCGAGTACAGACCCATGAGGAACACCACTCTTCACTGGTTTCCACTTGGACATTGAGCCATCGACTATAACTCTTTGGATGTGGCCACTCACCCAATTACTTATCCATCTAACAGTCCATCCATCAAACCTATATCACTCCAACTCAGAGGTAAGAATGTTGTTGAATTGTGTCAAAGGCTTTTCAAAAGTCCAGGTAGATGACATCCATAGTACTTCCTTTGTCCACTGACACAGTTACTCAATCATAGAAGGTCACTAGATTAGTCAGGAATGATTTGCCCTTGGTGAAGCCATGTTGGCTGTAGTCACACAACTAAAAAATTTACCACGATTCATATTAAGAGTACTTTCTATGTCTTGCTTGAATCAGAACCTCTGCAATATAGTTAAGAATATTTAATGTAAAGCTTTGTGTATGTTATTTCATAATTGTTACATCATAAACTAATCTCTCTCCAGGAAATCTCATTATGTGGTATCACCAACTCAGTTCATTCAAACCATTAACTACACTGCACAGACTCTGCTCTTTAAGTTAATAAATAGCTTGTAGCAGGTATGGGTAGCTATCCTTCTGAGAGGACCAGCACCAGATGATAATGATATACCCCATTTTCTTACCATATAAAAAAGAACAGTGTGCACTCAAGTGTGTCAGCTGTCAGAGGATCCCCTTCTGACTGAGCTTCTGAGCTTGATTCCCGTTCTGTGTGCCCACCCTTTCTACCATCTGCCCTTACTGCAAACCATTCTCTTTACCTGGTCAGTCCCAGCTATAGGTGGTTCTTTCTTCTCCCCATACCAGTCTCCTTTCCAGATTTCCTACAGTCTGTCTGCTGCTGTTCTTGGCTCTGTATTAAATGTATGTATCTACTGCTCACTTCCTAGCCTCTATCTCATCCATTGCTACTTATCATTCCTTTGCCCCCGCATTACCTTAAGATCAGACAGACTCACTTTCTGTTCTGATGTCTAGACTTGATCTGACAATATTTCAGTGCTCTATTAAGACTACTGTTAAGCATATACCTACAGTGATTTTTCAAAAGTATAACTTGGTTACATTGGCACGAATTTCTAAAAGAACAGTAGAAGTCATATCTGTGATAAAAGAGGTACTTCCTTGGCTGGCCAAATTTGAAATCCTTGCTCTAACGCACAAGTTAATAAAGAAAACATCACTAGAATTTTTTTAATATGGGCAAGCAATGTAGGGCAAAGCTTCATATTTTCAGTGCCTTCATCCAGTACTGTAAAGGCTAAAATCTTTCAGCTCCTTCCATGGCACAAATTTCTAGAGCTACAGGACTCCATGGAAACACAGAAAACTCAGGAGATCAAGGTGTTTTACAGGTAGAAAATCCCAGTAAGACAAACAGCTATTCCTTCTTTTTTCATAATTTTCAGATGATTGGTCCTAAGTAAAAGGTTTCAAATTAACTTTCAAAATTGGGACTGATATTTTGATGACACCTAAGAGTTATCTTTACGGAATACCGTGTCAGAAAAATAAAGATCTGACTTTCCCTTATCAGTAAACAGAAGTTCTGCTAGCAAAAAAGCAGTCTTCAAGGACAAGGGACACAGCTACAGTATTTAGAGGAATGCTGTGTCTGTTAGTACCACACTGACATCCTAGAAGAGCTTTTGTTGTATCTTACACAGCTATATCAAAACAGCTACCTGTGTAACAATGTGCAATTCCTCCCCTAGCCGCAGTCATGAAGGATACCTTGAGACAGTTAAAGAGAATTTATCTTTGTATGGCCCTGATTCCTGAACACTGTGGCCAATCTTGCCTTCCATTTCTTCAAAAACTTTCAGATTGTCTTTCACTTAGCCTAAGAATTCCCCAAACTCCTTTCAACAGCATCTTACTGTTCCATACCACTGGAAAGGTATTACGCTCTTCTCAGCTAAACTGCCCTCGCTGGACCAAACCATTAAAGACTCAAGCAAAAAAAAGAAAGATTCCTCTTTACTTCAACTCAAAGTGTTTAGTTCCCAGCTGCTGTGTAAGGTACAGGTCTGCTAGCACAAGAATGATTCTAGACTACAGTAAGCTTTCTGAACCACCTTGAGTAGGAAGGTGCCTTCTTATTTGATGTTATTTGACAGACTTTATCTATGCTCTATACAAGAACCCTGACAAGCAGACATCTCAGACACACAGAAGTCAGTCTCAAAGTAAATCTTTTCCCCAAACTGGTAGAAAGACCTGCTTCAGAACTGCAAGAGCAAACCCATCTTATCTCAGCCAAACTAGTCTGTGATGACAGATGCTTCTACTCAAAGATGGGAAGCTCATATAAGAACGTCTGAGAGCTCAGGGCATGTGATCTCTGCAAGAGATCAGAGCCATCTGCCTAGTGTTGAAAACAGTCATTCCCACAGTCCAAATGCTGACAGACAGCTTCATAAACATGCACTTTTTCTACAGACAGTGTGGACTTCAGGCATTTCCACTGTCAGGAGACCACTTAATTTTGTGTATTCCTCACTGAACTGTATCAATGACTCAGTACCTACCAGTCAGCCAAAATTCGGGCCAGATGCTCCTTCATTTTTTCCAGCAAGAGGTGAAATGCACCTTTCTACATATCTCATTGCTAAAGAGAAACTTCAGCTGAGTGAGGGGAGAGGTTCTGCGTCAATGACAGTCCTGCCACATGACCAGATTATTTTGGTACTTGCACCAGATGGATCCCTGGATCATTTCTCTGTTCTGCACAACACAGTCTCATGAATTACAGCCAGGTTCTACATCTAAGTCTTTTATACCTAGCAGCCCTAATACTAGCCAAATCTCGTAGTCTAGATGCTAACTTCTAGAGCAATAAACCGTTTCTGCTACAGTTCCTATCATTCTGATTCACAGGAAAAAAAAGCCTAAAATAAAGAAAAGCTGACTTACTAACCAAAGCAGGAAAAGTGTTTTGTTATGGTATTGTAATATCAGAAAAATGCAGAGCCTTTTGCTGTGTCATTAGATTACTGGCCAACCCCAAAGTGAACATTCCTGCAGTTCTCTAAAAATCCAGTTAGCAGTAAGTTTTTCATACCTGGCCATCTGATTTTGACATGCACAGCTGCTCATATGCCAGGATCTAAAGCATTCATTTTCCCTAGTTTATAAGTCATTATTTCTCTAAAACTCCACTGTATCATTAACAGGAAGCCTTGGCACATGTATCTCCTGAGTACAGCCAATATTGTTGTGGCTGTAACAACTCAGTAAAAATTATGTGTCTAGCAAGCATGAAAAGGTGCAGTGTGGCTATCACCATGTGCAGTGGTGAACTCTATCCAGCAAGTGTCTCTTAATCCATCTCTTGGCCACACATTTCATTGTCTTTGGAACACTCTATATTCATCAATGTGACGAGGATCAGTCACTGCCTGACCCTGGGAGTTGGATGAAATTGAAGCTAGGATCAATTGCTACCCCATGTTTTCATATTGCTTCTCCTTTTTCTAATTTCTGTAGAATCTGTGACTTGGGAAAGGTAGGCCAATACTGCCTCTCCGTGGAAGGACAGCTAACTCAAATGATGTAGTGAATGCTGGTCTGTGGGAACAGGGCGGCAT
The DNA here is from genome assembly GCF_000687185.1 of Egretta garzetta. Lineage (NCBI taxonomy): Eukaryota > Metazoa > Chordata > Aves > Pelecaniformes > Ardeidae > Egretta > Egretta garzetta. The sequence goes on from NW_009259063.1 coordinate 555,184, forward strand.
GCTTACCAGTGCCACACAGACCCTCAGCTGATAGCCATCAGACCTGCAGGTGGGTAGAGTTCAAAGACTCTTGCAGCCACGGATGTTTAGAAGAAAAAGAAAAAGTACTGCTGAGCTTTGGCAGACTTTTTTACCTCCTTGGGGAGAAGTACAAATGAACAGATTGCTGGTATGATTCTGATAAACATTGCTGGCCAAAACAATCTTCTTTTGTGTGTATGAGATGTAAGAAGTAAGAGTCAACATGGACAACCACTTGGAAGAAGAAAACAATTAACAGAAAATGCCAAGCAACATTAGCAGGAAGTGGTGCCAGAATGGAATAAAAAGTAGGAGAGTGTCTTAAATCACCTAGATATCACTAAGTCAAAAAAATCCACTTTAGATTCCAGGAGCACTGGAGCTCTGTGCTTTCATTGCCTGTCTAGTTTAGTATGTTCTAGAACATTAAAAAACATTAACTAAGCTAAATACAAATTTGAATCCATTAGTCATGTAATACAGTTAAAGTGGTGCATTAATGTTGAAGAATAAATAGATAACATGCTAAGAATTTTCAGCTAGAAAAAGCTCCATTAATGCATTTCTATTTTCGAATCATAGACCAAATACAAATGAGGGGTGCCTCAAACAGGCAAAATTCAGAATTTGCTGTCATTCCTGAGCTATAATATCCTTCTGTGAATAATACCTTGAGCTATTCTTTGAGTAGTTAAAAATGTATAGCTATCATTAGAGCCAGACTTGAGAGTTTTCCTCTTCATGAAATAGATTTAACTACATGAATGGTTACTTCTCTAGTTCTAAAACTTCAACAACAATGGAAAAGATTGAAAACAAAAAAGTTACGAAAATTTTAAGTGACAACTTATCAATATATGCACTCGATTATGAATACTCTTTCCTTCTATTCTTACTTGCATTGCAACCCTTTTTTTTCCTACAAAACTCATGTTGAAACAACATTTCTCTCTGGTCATAAGAGCTTGTACTTGTTTTGGCTGGGATAGAGTTCATTTTCTTCATAGTAGTTTGCACAGTGCTATGTTTTGGATTTGTGATGAAAACAGTGTTGATAACACACCTGTGTTTTAGCTATTGCTGAACAATGCTTATACAGCATCAAGGCCTTTTTTGCTTCTCCCACCACCCCGCTAGCAAGTGGGCTGGGGGTGCACAAGAAGCCGGGAGGGGACACAGCTGGGACAGCTGACCCCAGCTGTCCAAAGAGATTCCATACCATATGACATCATGCTCAGCATATAAAGCTGGGGGAAGAAGGAGGAAGGGGTGGGATTTTTGGAGCTGTGGTACGTATCTTCACAAGTCACAAGTATTGATGAAGCTCTGCTGTCCTAGAAATGGCTAAGCATCTGCCATCTGATGTGAAGTAGCAAATTAATTCCTTATTTTGCTCTGCTTGCATGTGCAGCTTTTGCTTTACCTATTAAGCTGTCTTTATCTCAAGCCATGAGCTTTCTCACTTTTACCCTTCTGATTCTCTCCCCCATCCCACTGCAGAGCAGTGAGTGCGTGGCTGCGTGGTGCTGAGCTGACTACAGGGGTTAAACCATGGCAGAGCTACAGCACTCAGTTGAACACAACTCCTGTCTCTGAATATTGCTATTTTTGTTTATTTATAACAAGTCTTTTTTCATATAACTGACTTTCTGCTTGGATTAAGTCTCTTAATGCAATTTATTAAAAATAGATTTCTACATCAATTTGGGTATTACACATCTACTTCAATATAAAAAAGCATGGTGAAAGTTTGAAACCACTATTCACTGTCCTATTCATGAATAGGCTCACAAACAAGGAGCTTGCCTCTTGTGCATTATAATATTAAATCAGAGGGAGAAAAAGATTGGCACAATGGATGTGAATAGAATAATTCTGAAACATTACAGGTTGGTTTTTTATGCATGTTTACCAAATTTCTATATAAATAAGTAATACAATTGGAGTGCTGAGTAATTTCAGGAGATTAGTGATAAATGGGCACAAGTTGATTATTCAAGATAAAGCTCAGAGTCATTATCCTCAGCTGGTCATTAATCCCCATGAAATGACTGGTATTGAGATAGTAATTACTATTATAATGAAAATGGGGGGGGGGAAGCATGACATTTTTCTTACAAAGCTGTCTCAATTTCTAAAGAATTCATGTTTTTCTCACCACCCAATCAAGTTGCCTGATTCATTTTTAACCCTTTTTACAGTTTATTCATCCTACAATAATTTTCACATCATCGCCTCACTTAAGGTTTCATTTCCCATCATACATTCCTGGAATTTGGGGGGCACAGCAAGGGGCAACAGTGATGAGAAAGAAAGACAATGTACACAAATCCTCCAAAAACAGAAAATAAAGAAAAAAGTTTTCAGAATGTTTTCTCTAATAAAGTGTGCTCCATGATGACGTAGGAGATTGCATTACTACACTATATGCTATCTAGCTGTTTATTCTGCATTTAAGAGTACTTCTAGCAATAGCATACATGGGCGATGTTGTTGCATAGCAGCTGTGGAATTCTTTGTTCCAAAACAGAATTCACCTTGTAGCCTTACAACATATGAAACTGATACTGTCAAGTTAACTTGGTCAGAAATCATGAAGAGATTTGGCCCTAAAATGAACAAACATCCTTGAAAATTTGCAACTTCACAAATCAAGTTTGTGGTGTTCTGATGTGCCTTCTGAGGACTTCTGAGCCTTTGGAGGTTTGGGGTTTTTTTCATATTTCTATTAGAAAAATTTGCAGTTGCTTCTGAAATGTTTCACTGTTTATAAGAGAGAGAAACTAGAGCAAGGCTCAAAACAGTTTTAGGCAAGAATGGCTGACAAGATGCTGCTCTGAGGGCTGCAAACCAAATTCTGCATGGTGTAATAAAACCAGGTAACAGTGGACACTGATAAGTGACTTGCAGTGCAGCTTGGGAGTGCAATTTGTCCTTCTAGCTTCCTTAAGCTGTTTGGAGAGTCTGAGGCGAAGCCTAATGATGCATGTCTGCTAGCCAAATGAATCAACCGGTACTGGACAGCTACTGAAACTGGACTGTT
>NW_009259063.1:558265-593710 GCF_000687185.1 Egretta garzetta
AAAAAAAAATTGCTTAAATTCTGAAAGGTCTGAATGGCATTGAGCAGATCATACTTTAGAAAACACGGCAAGTCCTCTGGAAGTAGAGGCATGTTTATGACAGCCAAGGCTAAAGCATGGTCTGTCAATTTTCTGGAAGAGAAGGAAAAATACTAAGTTCTTTGGGAGTAGAATCTTCTCTGAAAAAGAAGTAATGTAACAGTGACAGGGGAATCAAACATAATTATACAACACAGCAGGTAATAGGATTCAAAAGCATAGTGAAAAATCAAGGGCATGTATTTCCGCTAGTGACAGATCAACAACTGGGTTGCAGTACGGTTATTTTCTATCTGCCAGCTAAAGCCAGGACATGCTGGAGTGGGTCAAAGTCTACAACAATAGCTGTTATATGACACATTAACAATTCTACACAAGAAAAAAAAAAAAATTAAATCTAGACAACATACTTCTAAGGAGATTCATACCTATAAGGAGATTTCACCCCATTCCTTTCACCCACTCCAAAATCAATTTTGTCTTTGCTATAGGTCCCATGAACAAAGCACAAATTAGCACTGACTGTGGATAACATTATCAGTGCTGCTGAAGAAGTCGCATGATTCATGGGAAACACAATGCGACTTCCATTTTTCCTGCACTCCAGGGAAAATCAAATATATAGCACATCCGCCAATGTGAAGGAGGATGCTGAGCATTCACTGGCTCTCCCAGACTTCATGTATGTATGAAAATGAACTGCTTGCTCTTTTCCCTGTTTCCTTCTGCAGGATAAACCTAGCATAGAGAAGAACACCTTAGACTACACTGTCATCCCATGCGGCTATGAAGAATATTCTCTTACATCTCCTCTAAAATAAAATTTCAAAAATTGAAGAAAAATAATTTAAGATTCTACAGAACAACGACTGTCTAGAGAATTCCAGCACAGCAGAAAAATAGGTAGTCCTGAATGTTCCCCCCAGGAAAACCAGCATGTTAATTATTTTACTGCTGTTAGTCTCATGTGCATTTCTGTGGCATTCCTATGTTAAATACTGAAAGTATTAGCGTATTTGACTGCAATCTTTAAGCATCCTTTACATTTCAGCTATTACATTTACAACAACAGGACACGAGGAAATGAATGAAGCTACGCTGGGGAAGTTCAGATTGGACATTAGGAAAAAGTTCTTCACTGAGAAGGTGGTCGATCACTGGAACCCCAGGGAAGTGCGACAGCACCAAGCCTGTCAGAGTTCAAGAGGCATCTGGATGACATCCTTAGTCATATAGCTTAGGTTTGGGTAGTCCCGCGGGGAGCGGGGAGCTGGACTCCATGATCCTTATGGGTCCCTTCAACTTGAGATATTCTATGACTCTATGATTCTATGATTTCCATTAATAGATATCTTATTTTTATAGTAGTTTGTGTAAAATACTCAAGTCCATATTCAGCACACACCTGCTTCATTACAGTTAATTGCAGTAAGATGCTTTTTGCCAGTCTGTTTGTGAGATAAATGCCTATACAACTACAACACACTTATACATTTATAATAAGACTTGCTAGATCTTGATGTTAAAAATGAGAGCTTTTTTTTTTTTTTCCATAAGTTCTGTGATATTTTTTCTACAGCTCCAAATCCTGGGAGCTTGTGATTAGGACAAAAATTTAAAATACTTGAAAACACTTATAAACAAATTTGTTAGACCTCATGGCTGCAAAAGTGATTTGTAAACATGATTCAAGTATACCCTGAAGGTTTAAAGAGTGAATTATTATTTTATTTTGGGAATGCTGAATCGTGATTTTTCAATATTTGCAGCTGGCAGCTGCAAGACACTTGTAAGCTGGAATTCCAATTTAATGAGTAGCCTATAAGAATATTCAGACTAACATTTGAAACTTCTCAAGCTAGAGAAAAAAAAAAGTTTTCAGAGATAATAGATAACTGAAAAATATCACTGAAGCACCAGGAACTATACATTTTCAAAAATCTCTTAATATCCATATTGGGTGGGGAGGGGATATATGTTTGGTTTTTTGTTTTAGAAAACCTGACTGCAGTCTCCCAGGCTTTAAAATGTTGATTACTGCAAAGACAAGTAACAGACCTACTTGATGGAAGTAGTGAACTTTTTTTTTGCACTAAAGAATATCTGAGATGATAAATAACAGGCTAGCAGGTAAAAAGAATGAGAAATGCTAAGCTTATGTTGTAGACTATAAGGACATTTTTCATGTATTTTATGTCTTGTGTCCCTCATAGGTTTCCTGCAGGTAAGATACACCATCTCCAGGACAAGTCATTTGCCTAGTTTCATCCCCTGCACTTTTGCGCTCACAACCACTTATTCTGCTTGTTGTGCTGTCCTCATTTTACTAAATATGTCAGCTTCATCCTTTCAACCCTGTAACAGTAGAATACGACAATAAAACATACTTCTATTTAAATGAAACTTTTGCTCAGCTGTGATTTTATACGGTGAAAAATGTGAGGAAATTGCTGCCAAACCTGTACCACTCTATCATCTGAGTGAGGAAAACAGATGTGGACAAAAATACCTGCTTAGATTAGCTAATATGTCCCATATATATTCTTCCAGTCCCCATGCATCCACATATTATAATAAACCATGTATCCACTAGGTTTAAAGTGAAAATGCAATCACGTAAACGGTCAGATGATACATTTTGGTTTAGCACATGATAATTAACTTTTTCTTTTTAAATTGAACAGACTCACCTGTTAGAAGAGAAACTGTAATAACCACTTTCCTCTAGAACCTCTTCAATTAGAGTCTACAAGATAAAAGAAATTAATTTCAGTAAATTATCTTTATTAAAAGTAATAAATTAATACATATAGGTATATTTATAGCTTACCTGCAACTGTTCATATGTCACCCCTTCTGCTATGTTGCAAGTGCCAACAATACCTTCAAGTAAAACGCAAGTAACGTTATACTACTGAACTTGGGGGTCTATGCTCCCTCATCAGTTTCTTAGAAATTCCAGTACAAATATATTGACAAGAAAGATGCTTGATTATCAGCAGCTTATTCCACTGACCGCAATGACCTCCCGCAAAGATGGGAGGCATCTTATGGCATGATGTGAACATTTGAGGCACGCAATGTTATGACACTATGAAAGAGTTCTAAGTGATGGAAAATATTGTAAATACTTAATGTAACAGAGCACAGCAATGCAACTTCTGTGTTCTTCCCACTTAAAATTTATAGTGGAAAGGGAACACAGCCAGCAGCAATTTGTGATGACAAAAGTATTCTTTGCAGATTAAGAGATATCTGATCAAATTGCATTGTTATCTCCAGGAACAAAATAATGCTCACATTTAAAGTGATTGTTAGGGACTCATTTCCCACTCAAATACCATCCCTGACACCTAGTAGTATTTTCACTTTTTGCAGTAAGCTGTGGAACTGATATGCCAGTCTCAACACAAAGGCCAGCAAAACCAAAGTTTCTCACCCTTCTTTCTGGCACCACAGTTTTTAATGTTACTATGTCCTCTAGTCCACAGATTATGACATGGCTTTTCCTGTATTTAGAAGAATGGAAATGGCACAAATACCAAAATACAGGCTGTGCATTTCCCTTATGTCCATTGCACAAAGAGGCATATGATGAAACAAGTCTCTGAACTGGGAATTGTGGTTCCCTATGCTGGATGATGCCAGCAATGGCAGTTTTGATTAAAGATGGAGCTCATGATTTGTCATTCTGAGTATCACTAGTCCAAAGCACATCTGACACTATTCATTTTCTAAAGTCTATGCATACACTTTACACTATATAGATGTGGTATAGCATATAGCATTTTCCTTCTCAAGTTTGTAGGGCTTGATCTAGCTAGGTAATTAAATCATCCCAGTATAACTGCTTCAAACATGACAGAACACCATAGGGTTTAAACAGAGTTTGTTTAAAAATCAAGTGCAAGAACAAGTAAAACCTAAGTAGGTATTTTCAGTTACAAACATTCCTATTGATTTTCATGGATGAACCATGTCTTGCTTGCATCTTTGATATTTCTTTGTAAGTCCAAAGTATACTCTCTTAAATTAGTAGAATGTTCCATCCGTGGTAAACTGCGTATCTTACCAGGAATTACACAAAACAAAAAAACCAACCAACCAACCCCTGATAATGAAATCATTATAGTCAACATAACTTTACTGTCTTTAAACACAGATCTTAGAGCAGCAATTCCTTCTTCTTTGATACCTACACTTTATTAGAAATATATATGCCACTATAGATGTTTTGTTGCTTGCTTTACCTTTTCTATCATCTGGAAGTAACACATTTCCACCTGAAGAGAGAAGTACCACATGCCAATCTGCTGTGAAGAAGTTGGGCTCAATCACTTCAGGAGAACCTTGCAGCAGCTGGGAGGGAAGGGGGGCAGGGGGAACTGAAAACCTGAAATCTCCATCCTTCCTTTTTGCCAAAACTTCAGACTTCAGTGAGGCAGTTTACCCTTTCCTATGTTTCCCAGTGCAGTCAGAAGTCAAAGGAGACTTCAATATTTTTTAGGTAACGAAAAAGCGGTGAACACAATTATGAACATCCTATCTTTTTGTCTCCAGAAACACTGACTGAAATTTGCAAGCTGCTAAGCTGCACTTAGTATAAAGTACTGAGTTCTTTAGACCATCTGAATAAAATTTCATAAACTATACATTTGTGTGAAGATAAAGAGGAGAGTGTATTCCCTCAAACCTAGGAGAGAAACAGCCAATGATTCTGGATTTCAAAACTGGGGCTTCAAATGAAATTGTTAGTCCATATTCTAGTGGTATAATTCCCATTAGAGGGATCTCAGCACTTCAGAAATCTGAAAGTCAGTTTAGCTACTTGATTATGTAAATGAGGATACTGATGATAAACTTAAAAACATCTAGTTTTGAAAATGTCCACTGGTAACAACTCTGACATAAAAATATATTTGTGAGCAGGACAGAAATTCCAGTTGTGCATTTCTGCAGCATGTTAACGCTTTTACAATTACAGAAACATCTGTTGTTGGAAGACCTTTACCTCACCACCATTCAGTGGATGAATCTTTTTGTCTGCTATTCTAACTTGGTTTTCTAATTCAGCATAGTTAAAACCCCATGATTTTTCAATTTTATTATGCAGAAATTGCACAACCTCGTAACAACACTTGCTGGAAGAGTTCAACCTAATTCTTTTGTCTATTGAGGTTCCTCCTATTACCTTCAAATGACATCCATGCTACCCAACATATTTATGGTGGTGATTTTGGTAAAATATGTATCATTTATTCACTGATGCTTATCAGTTCTCTATCCTTCTAACTGTGCTTTTTGTTGTTGCTTTCTATTAACAGTTTCTGTAACTATTTCCTTCAAGGTAGAAATGCCCAGAATTGCATTCACCATTTCAAACATCTTCAATTTACTACCATTTACTTTTTAAATAGTGTCTATTTCTTCCCTTCAGGTTTAAATCCAATAGTTTTGAAGCTAACACAATTTCACAGTTGATAACATTTATAAATTTATAAATAAATAGGTTCCCTTATTTCTGGACATTTGAAAATTAGGTTAATTTTATAATAAACACTTCCCTTTTCTTACCATATTTTTGGCCATCCTTTCCTGAAAACATCAATTCAATACACAATTAGCAAATATTTCCTTCGATTTAATGTTATGGCTGAAATACAGGAATAGTTTAATGTAAATCCCAGCTTGATTTACAGGACAGCAAATTGGCATGAAAACCAATGACTCAGAGAGAGGCATCTTTCACTATCTTTCAGATGTACTACCAATGCAAACCAATGTAAACACTAAGTAGCCACCTTCCATAGAGCTTAAGCATCTCAGATTAATTATTACAAAAGTATGGGAAGGATTTAACATTTGGGGTCAGTCCGTTCCACAGCAAGCAATGACTTAGAAGATTCCACAGTTCAGTGCAAGTAGGCAACAATCAAATTAGATTACACAGGGGAATTACGTGAGTGATAAGAAATTATCTTTGTCAACAAATTTTAGATACAGTAATGCATAAGTGCTTTGTCATCAATTAAAAAATGAAATATCTTAGCCTCACAGTCTCCCGCAGTAGTGCGCAGATGCTGAGGATGTCATTTTCAGATCCTCTGCTGACTACAGTCTTCTCAGGAGATTTTGAAGGAACGTTTAGAAATTCCAGTATTGGCTGTTCACTCTTTGTTGGAGAGCACTCAGCATGTCATTGGAAAACACGCAGGCATGGTTCTTTAGCCATACCATTCTTGCAAATCTGCGCTATTTTTAAGCTGATGACACTAAACCGTTTCTGACACACTATGCAACAATGGGACACTGTGGGACCATGCTTTCTTAAAATTCATAGTTTTAAGTAGGAATACATTCCAAAAACTGAATAATACTGGGAAACTAATAGTAAATTAAGAAGAGCTTACATAAATTAAGAGCTTACATAATCTTTATCAGCCTTTGTCACAAAATGTTACATTTTCCTTCCTCTTCTCTTTCTAAGCTCTGATGAGATGAAGTCTGGTTTTGTACATCAGCAACTAGCAGGTCCTTTGCATTTACAAAAAACGTTCTAATGATCAGACACAAACTTGAAACCAATCTGTACAAACTGCTTACTTAAAAGCCTCCATATTTTCCAGATAAAACTAGTGAACGTTCTAAATATTTCCTTTTAAAAATGGAATCTTACACTTACATTTTTGTGATATTAAAATCAATAGGTTAATTCAAATAGAAGATACAAAGTCAACTGTAGGTAGTAATTAGTGTACTACACCTTTTTAATTTCTGATTTCAGATTACAAGGATTGCTCTGCTGACTGAAGAGGGACTTCTTGAATCTCTCAATGATTCTCCTTTTCGAGTTGCATTGCAAAGCTGGAGGAAGCTATAGAAAACAAAGAAACAGATGTTTTCACCGCTCAGTTACACCTCCCACAAAAATGACCTAATCAGCAGTAACATTACTGGAAAAAGTAGCTACACTGCAAAAAGAAACATTGATGTTTAATAGCATGGTGATAAACAATAGTACAAGACTTGATTTAATGGCATATTATAATAATGTTCCTTAGTTTGCCCGTTCTGATAAGCTTGGGCAAACTCATATAACTCAGTCTATCTAGGCCTGAATCACAGAATCATTTTGGTTGGAAAAGACCTTTAAGATCATCAAGTCCAACCTTTAACCTAACCCTGCCATCCCACCACTAAACCATGTCCCTAAGCACCTCATCTACCCTTCTTTTAAATACCTCTACCACCTCCCTGGGCAGCCCATTCCAGAGCCTGACAACCCTGTCGGTGAAGAAGTTTTTCCTAATGTCTAGCCTAAACCTGCCCTGGCGCAGCTTCAGACCCTTCCCCCTCGTCCTATCATCTGTTACCAGGGAGAAGAGGCTGACCCCCACCTTACTACAGCCTCCTTTCAGGTAGCTGTAGAGGGCGATAAGGTCTCCCTTCAGCTTCATCTTCTCCAGACTAAACAACGCCAGTTCCCTCAGCCGCTCCTCGTATGACTTGTGTTCTAGACCCCCCACCAGCTTTGTGGTTCTCCTCTGGACATGTTCCAGCAATGCAACATCTTTCTTGTAGTGAGGGGCCCAAAACTGAACACAGGATTCAAGGTGTGGCCTCACCAGCACCGAGTACAGGGGCACGATCACTTCCCTACTCCTGCTGGCTGAAGGTGAAGATCATTATAATAAGCCTAATACAGGTAATACTAGATTTGCCTCCCTGATCAAAGTGCCACTATTTGAGACATTTTTCTACAGACAAAGGCCATAGAACACTGGACTAGATTTCACATAGGCTATAATGAGCCACTCCAGCTGAAATTAATGAAACTTCAGGAAGCTTAGACCTTCACTCAGTGTGTGTAAAAATTAATGTGAATCTTCCTCATGGCTTCAACAGGCTCTCTTAAGGTCCTTATGTACATCTTAATACAATCCAGAGTGTATCTTTTGCTAGAAGCTTCTTGTGGCAGGTAATTTACATTTCACTTGTCTATAAAGCAAAACTGATTTTATATATTTATTTTCTCCCATATTTTTTGGTTGAAAAAGTACAAATCTTTCAACTATATTCACAAAAGAAAAGCGCAAATGATACTTTATTGTGTTTTAAAGTCTTCAACTGACAGTTCAAAGGAGGTCTCTTCCTTTGCTCTTTGAGATTTTAAAAATCTTTTTTATGCTCCAACAGTAAATGTAAAGCTCCAGCTGTTGGTCACTGCAATGAGACCAACCCAGTCTGATGACAACTGTACTATATGATATGTACTACCATATAGTAGTACTGTACAAGGTATGTACTACCTTTTTGGAAGGTTCTCCTACGCTGTTTCTGTATAGTTGCTTATACCTGCAGACAGTGTTTGTAAAACTATGATTTTTCCGCCATTTAGTATGGTAGAATATAATTACATCAATGATGTGAATTCACAAAGTGCCATTCCATCGAATGCAGGAAGCTTTTTGACTACTCAAGGAAGGTTTGACCACTGGCGATTCACATTCACTGTCGCAGTACACATTATAAAGATATTTTTCCCATTGGAACAAATTATTGCTCTCAGATGGCTATAAATCTAGAACAGCTATTATTGGCCTCACAGGAGTCCTGATTTGCTCTGGCAAACCAGGGATCAAGGTTACATCCTATGCATAAAAGACTTCATCAGACAGTTGGGTGCATACAGTTTTCTGTTACAGACAGATACTACTCTCTTTTTGTGCAGATAAGGCCTTACACATATGCTTTAAGTCAGATATTGAACGTTCCTTAGCATATAAGCGAGCTAAAAAAAAAATGCCTTAGGAGAGGCCTGCGAGATACTCTATAGACAACATGCCATTGCAATGAACTGTGTGCAGTTAATGTACCATGGGCATACTGGGATATTCTGAAGCAAAAGGTGGTAAAGGACAAGTCCACTGCATGAGGAACTCAGTCGCCTCAGGCACCAGTGTTCAATTTTAGCTTTTGTTTTAATGAAATCAGATGTCAGACCAGTTTAAAAAAAAAAAAAACAAAAGAGGCCAAGGATTTACATAATGCTTTTTTAAAAGCTTGCTCTTACATTGTTTTCCAGGATCACTCTGACTCTCGTTCCCATGGAAACTGGATTGGGAAGGCTGCTGGCAGCCAAGAACTAACAGGCAAGAACTCTCCCTTGTAAACTTCAGTTTAGAATTGTTGGCTGAAATATGTAACAGAGTTTTCTAAAACAGCTACGTATTAGAAAAAATATTCTAACTTAGATTTCTAAGCACATAAGTACGCAAGAAGCACACAGTACACAGTGAACAAGAACAGGCATGGATCCTGGTTTCTCCGCCTTCCCATTCCAAAACCAACTGACACTGAAAGCATCAAAGTCGTTACTACTGCTTCCGTGGTCAATTCTGAGTGAGTCTTTCAGTTGCTGTTAGTTCTCAGTTACCAGGCATCCATATTCTGGTAACTTGCATTAATTACTAGGCCACTTGAGAAAACCTTCAATAGACAGGGTAGGTTCACTAATGAGCATCTTGGACGTACTCCTAATATGGCATGTGAAGACTGAACTGTCTAATTCCTGTTAGCAGGTGAAGGAGACCATTCTTGCAATAAAGTCAATCAATTCCAATTACTTTAAATAGCATTTGTTTTCTTTGTCCCTGTATTACCTGTTTTGATAAACTTGACAGTTTTAAAAAAAAAAACAAAACAACACACATATAAAATACACCCAAGTTCAGTTATGCTATTCTATTCTAAACAAAACCATACAAATTTGGCTCAGCAATCTGAAATCCCTGGAGGTGATAAACATCACTTTCCAAATATAAGCACTTCATTTTGGAAAATAAAAAGATGTTTATTGAATAACAGCAGATTTTGCAAGTAACTGAATGGCAGCCATCTCTCTGGAGAATAAAAAGTTTTCCTTTGCATTTTTAGTTGAGAGTTCAATGCAGAATTAAGAACAGCTCCATTTTTGCTTTGGAATCAGCATGAAATAACTTCAACTCTCTTCCATTATGAAACAATTGAACTTAATTTTAAAATAAGTCTTAAGTTTGAAAAAGATCTGACATTTCAAAATATTTAACATATTCAGGATTTGAATTATTGCACTAGAAATCCCAAGAAATGACTACTATTTATTGATAATAAAAAATATTACCTAGAAGTTATTTAGAATCTATTGCTACAGAGGAAAGCATTTGCTGTACTCTCCATGTCTGTATATGATATTAAGTCACTTAAAATATTCATATTGCTGGTATGACAGCATGTTGTAAAAATAATTTACTGTACAATCCATTTTTCTGAGGTGAGCCAATGAATTTTTTTCATATGACTCAATTATTGCCATCCTCCACATACTAATATTCAAGGTTAGTCCTTATTTAAATGATATATTTTTAAAGCATCCTGCCATCTGCAAAAATGTCAAGTTCTGTTGTTTTTAAAGAACAGTGACTAAATTAGCAGCACTTTGCAGTACCATCATTTTGACAACAGCAAATAACTAAAAAGTATAGAATGTCAGAAGCAACAGTAATGCATACTTGAGTGATGAAGATAATTTTGTGCAGCTGAATAAGAATCTGCTGAACAGGGTCACTGATCTGACGCACCTTCCGTTGTGACACAGCAATTCCTGCCGATGCTGTAGATGACAACAGTAAAATCAGGCGGACAGCTAATTTTGTTGCCATAATATATTAATAGCGTGTTTAAAATCTGTAGATGTAAATATTAAGTTTTAATGCATGACTTGTTTTTCCAATAGTGTTGGGAACAAAAGAAGGATAATGTAAAAACTTAAAAGATTAGACAATGTAATTGATAATGGGTTTCAAAAGAAAATCCCTTTCTCTGAGTCACTTCTGAGTTACTCTAAGAGAAAAGAAGCATTAATGTACTTCACAATTCATAAAAGTTTTCCCATGTTTACTCAAAAGGAAATTTAAAAATAGGATAAACAGAATTTTCTTATTTTAACTGATTTTTTTTTTACATAGGCCAACACAAATTATATTTATTTTTATATAGTTTGATATTGTGAAATTTATTTTCATTTTACCCCAAGAATGACAATAAAATGTCTGATGCAGACCACTTGGAGAACAATTTTATTAAAATATACTTTCATGTTGCCTTATAGTGATGTGTGTTCCTTTATCACAGCTACTTGTTGTTTCCAACACCCAACAAGGCGTATTTTGAGAAAAACCTCAAGAAAATGTGAAAGAAGCTATGAATCTCTTGGGTCTTCTTTACTTTGTACCAGAAAATGAGTGGTTTCTGTTATAACTTCCTCTTCACCAGAGATCATCCTACTTAAAGGACGTATTAATGAAGATTGTGGAAAGGACCTGTTCCCAGCATTCTCCATGATCAAAACGACTCCATCATAAAGCACATGAATGGCATTTTTCACATTTAGAGTAAAAGAACATCAACGCTAAGCAAAGAATGATGCTGTAAAAAGTCCTCTCCCTGCAAAGGAAAGAATGCAGACAATTGCTCTGTATTATAGACTGTATATTGCTTTTGCTTGTAAATTCCATAAAAATAGTAGTGTCTCCCTGTGAATACAAGGGAAAACTGGGGTTTAAAAACTTCTAAATGCAAAGCTAGTTATGTATTGATAGAAAAATCTATGAGGTTAAGCAAACCAAAAAATGGGTTCGTGCAAACCAGAAAATATTAACACTGATTCAATTCCAATGTACATATGCATGTAATCATGAGCTATGCACATTACATATACACTATATCTAATGAAAATTTTATCCCCCCACCTCTGCCATATTATGCAGGATATGAAGTTGGCCTGTTTGAAGAAAAATAAAAGACTAAACAAATTTAGAAATTACATATTTTATCAGTTTTGAGAAGTGATGTGTCTCTTAATATATCTCCATATCATTTCTCTAATCATTAACATTCAAGTAACTTCTACATTAGACAGAAGATAAAATGTTCATTAAGAGATCACAAAGCTGGAGATCCACAATAAGAAAGTATTGGCACTTCGATATGAAAAAAACTTTTTTTTTTAAACACATTGTATTTCAGTATTTCCTTTAGCTATTTCCTAACATGCACAACGGATTTGTATACACAAATTCACAAACAGTGCACACACAGGCTTATATTTAAGTGCTTAACTATGTAATTGGGTATCCAAAATGTGATCTGCTAAAAAGCGTCCATCATACCCAATGACAATGATACTACATTTTGTAGTACAAACTCTGAAGTAATGAACAGAGTCCATTTGGAACTAAAAGGAAAAAACATGACTTTAGAATTAAGAATTTTGCAGTACTTCAAACATTTAGGCATCCTCATATAATTTTTATTAGATCATTCTTGATTTATTTAGATAAGTGTGAATTAAGTACCACGGCAAGGAGCAAGAAAGCTGAATTTTTCTTATTTTATGAAAACAGTGAGTAGGTGTAAACCTATTCCTCTAAAGCTGGACTACCATCCCCTGTCAAGCAAATCCATGTATGTAATGTCTATTTTTCATAGACAAATGCACTGCAAAGGAAGTCATGCATGAATAGAAGCTATGTTTTTCTTTCAGCAAAATGAATTCAAAACAACAATTTTAAACTGTTCATTTATTTCTACGTGTTAAAATCAGATTAAAAAAATATATCAGCTATGTGAAAATATTTAGTTCTTGGGATCAAGTATTGAAAAAAAAAAAGCTGAAAGTTTATTTCCCCCACTGAACTACTGTTTGGGACTTATCACAAACAGCCATTACATCAGATATCATCTTGGTCATACAGAATTTGAGACAGATGTACTTGTCTGCTGTAGATGCATTTTTTCTTGTAGTACAAGCAGCCTGGTGATTAAAAGACTGCGCTCTTTTTCTGAAGCAAAACTGCCCTAATTTACCAGCAAGTAATATAAAATATCCATGTGATTTGTTTCCTGCCATATTCAACGAGATTTTTGAAAAATACTAGCCAAAGGCAGCTTGGTAAAAAGCAAAACTAAATTCACTTGACTACCTGAGTAAGTGAGCATTACTTAACATTTACAAAGCACAGTAAACTCAGTACTGATTTGTAGATATCATACCTAAAAGATCGACTATATTTTGTTAACTAAAGAGCATTATGAACTTACCTGTTGAACTAAAAAAAGACTTAATTATTATTTGTGTTCCATGGATTATTTTTAATTCCAGACATAAGAACCAATACAGAAATACTGCTGATCAAGCTTTAGGTAATTTAATAAAATTAGGGCACAGAAGTAAATCTTGTGTGTTCTACAAACTGTGCAGATTTACAAAATACTGTTCAGATTCTAAATATAACAATTAAAACAAACAGACCAGCTTGATTCTTATTTACCTAGTGCTCGTCTATCACGCTTTGCCTGCTGAAAAAGAGTATAGAGCCAAAACTAAATCAGATTCTTCGATTTTTATGTGGTAAATCAATCATTATTTATTATTTTTAATCTTGTGTATTGAAGTCATACACACTGTCAGACCCAGAGATTAAATAAAAGCTTATCAGCAGACTGCCACTATAAAACACTTAGTGTATCACTAAATAACATTAGTTAACAAAATTATCTTTCCAAGCTGAGTATTAGACCTGGTTGCTAAGCAAAGAGCTTATGTCCAAGTATTGAACTTCAGCCAGCAGTGCCATATCTCTCCAATACAGTTATCTCTAAACTACACTTCAGAGGCCAATTTAGATCCATATTCTAAAATTTTCTCATACAGAAACACTCTGGGGATTATAAAGTCTTATGTACAGACTCACATCCACCTAATTTTTTTTTTTTTTTTTTTTTTTTTTTTGCAAAGAGATCTGGTATCAAGAATGAAAATTCTACTGAGAGGGAGATGAAATCCAAATACCAAAATTAATTAGCCCATGACTGAACTATTATCATTGTCTTTCTGTTGAATTTCTTCACTGGCTACTTTAACAAGAAGCAGAAGAGAGACATTCACAAACTGAAGCATCTAGGTCCCAACCAGATCCGAGCTGCACTCTCACAGGATATATGTCTTTCTCTATCACAGACACATTTCTAGTAGGATCAAGAAGATAACAACATCATTGCTATTGCTGGATTTTTTGTGGCAATGCCTTCTGGCAGACGAGTTGAGAGAGGCAAGTGAAATTCAGTTTTTCACTAAATCTCCTCTTAATAATCAACATGAGGAAAAGTAGTCTTGCATTTCACCTGCGCAATTTAAGGAAGAATTTAAGTTGGTCTTTCTGCTCAAGGTGACAGTGGAAGCCATGCTATAATAATCTGAAATACTATATGCCACGAGAAGAACAAATTTGATTTAGCTCTTTTTGCCTCATTTTCACCACTCTACCAACTGTTTCAACACTGCTATGTTAAATCCCAAAATAAATAGTATAATCTTGCCGCTACAACACATGAATCTTCAGTTTTTGTTAGGACACTGATAAAAAAAATCCACTTCCTTGACACGTTATCTTTTTCACTGCTCCCTGTTCTGTGGTATTTTACTTCTCCTTTGACGTCAACGGCTTGTATTACAAAACAAAAGCAAATAAATAAGTGCCCTTTCTTTTGTGGGTCTTCTCAGTTGTTGGTTGTTTTTTTTTTTTATCTGAATGAAAATATACTTGGAATTATATCAGCAAACAGAAAGGACCGAATAGGACATAATATGGATTTCCCTGCTATCCAGTGTATAGAGCTTTATCTCTTTTCTAGTATGACAGCAAGTCATATGACTTACTAGTCTAGCAGGACCAGATGTAATGCCTACTCGTAATGTTTATGTGCTTCAAAGACAGCTGGAGGCCCAATGTTCAGCAAGCAACTTTAGGAGTTCCCATAAAGTCCATGTACTCCAGACCACTCCACAATTACCTCTTCTTAAATACAGGAGCATAGCATTATTTGGGGGATGAGGACATGTGTGTGCAAATAGGCTGCTGAGGACTTGATCAAAAAACTTTTAAGAGTTTTTACCCAAAAGGAAAACATTACTGACAAAAGATATCAGATTTGCTCAAAGTACCCATAGGACTGAAAATATTAACAAAGGCTAAAGTGTTTGCAGATCATTATAACCCTGCTACATTACTGCTGGATAGTAGGTTTCAACTGTATGTTGGTATTCAAATGGCATTCTTCAGCAAACAGCATTGAAAACAGCTGAAAGTGGACAGAAAATTTAGATTTGTACTGCATAATTAAAATTCCTAATACAATTTTTATATCAAAAAGCTGTGAAATAGAAGTTAGTATAGACAAAAAGTCCTTTTTATATAAAGATCAATATTTCAACTGCTCAAATAATTTTCTTTCAAGTATAGTTTAATTCAGACAATATGCATTCTGAAATCACAGTTTTGCAGCTTACAGCATGTGAAGCTTCTCAGTAAGAAAGTGACTCAAATGGAAAACTTGTTTCATCAATGACATATACATACTTGATAATTTACAGGGGCTCTGTGAAACATTCCTTTCATAGGAGAAATTCCCATTGCATTCAGAAGATGTTTAAGCAGGATAATGACCATTAAAATTAGGTCTTACTGATTTACTATTGGAATTCATGTTTTTAAAAATTTCTTAATGATATTTCAGATAACATATTTGTATCTGAAATGTAATTCTCTCCTTTACTAACATTTAAAAATTTAATTAGATAATACAATGATTTTTCATTTTGCAAAGAACTACAGCTGAAAGACTATAAGACTGCCACCCTGTCATGAACAAATCCTCTATTTTCTTAGTGTGGGCCCTGCGCACGAGTAGAAGCACTCTTAAGAGCAGATCAATAGGCAGTAAAGCTGAAGAAATAAAAGAAGAGACACTTGATATGCAACAGCAGAATAAGGTTTAAAAATGTGGAAATATTAGGTTCACTTTAAGTTAAATTTTGATTTTGTTGCAAGCACAGAATTACCTGGTCGCAGTCTTGATCCCGGACCTTCAATATAATCTCTATTAAAAAAAAAAAAAAAAAAAAAAAAAAGTAGTTGTAATTGTGTCTGACATAAATGACTGTAGAGGAAATATCAGTATTCCCTGACTCCTCCTCATATCTCCTCTAAAGGAAATCTGTCCAAATTCACTAGTTTTCAACTCCGCATTTGTAAGTCATACAAAGGCTGGCTTACTCTATGTGTCCAAAATAGCGTAACTTCTACTAATTAAAAGTTAGACTTCATTCCTTTCCCTGCTCAGTTTTTAGCGTGGAATGTACAAAAACAGTAGACAGAATTTTAATATTTAAAACTCAATCCACTAGATTACATATTCTTTTGCATTTGTACAGCATGTGCTGGTTTTGGCTGGGATAGAGTTAATTTTCTTTACAGCAGCTAGTACAGGGCTATGTTTTGGATTTGTGCTGAAAACAGTGGTGATAACAAAGGGATTTTTTTGTTACTGCTGAGCAGTGCTGACAGAGTCAAGGCCTTTTCTGCCTCTCACCCCACCCTACCCACAAGTGGGCTGGGGGTGCACAAGAAGTTAGGAGGGGACACAGCCAGGACAGCTGATCCCCACTTACCAAAGGGGTGTTCCAGACTATATGACATCATGCTCAGCATATAAAGCTGGGGAAGAAGGAAGGGGGGAACGTTCAGAGTTATGGCGTTTGTCTTCCCAAGTAACCGTTATGCGTGATGGAGCCCTGCTTTCCTGGAGATGGCTGAACACCCGACTGCTGATGGGAAGCAGTGAATTTTTGCTTTGCTTGCATGCACAGCTTTTCCTTTGCCTATTAAACCGTCTTTATCTCAACCCATGCGTTTTCTTGCTTTTCCACTTCTGAGTCTCTCCCCCCTCCCACTGGGGGGGAGTGGGTGAGCAGTGGGTGGCATTTAGTTGCCATCTGGGATTAAACCACAACAAAGGACATTTCAATTAACCCATTTTATGGATAGAATACATAAAATAATTATTGTCTAGTGGATAAAAACAGGAGTAATAATTCATACAGTACTAGTAAAGTGGGGGAAAAAATTAATATTACATCACTAGGATACCAATACTCAATGTCAGAAATAGAGGTCCAGATGTTTCAGTGCTAGCTTCTGCTCCGTACTCAGCACAAATGCTGTCCCAGCCTGCAGATTTCACTAGCTGAGATAAGCAACAACAAATGGATACAGACAGATGGGGAATGGAAAGAACCAATATGATGTCCTGATGGATGGCAGCCTCAACAGCCCTAGCATGTCAAGAATTTTTTAGGCAGTAGGGAAATTACAGTTGCAAGGAGTAATTAAGAAGAAAGATAAGGAGATAGTTTTGCTAATGTTTATGTCAGGGGCAGAGATGGAGAAAAAACAAACGCTCTTGCTTCAACGCTCAAGTATTAGGAGGCTGCCATTACTGACTGCAGCAGGACTGAAACTGGAAAGCTGGTGAGTGGAAAGTGACAGACTGGATGGTGATATGCTAAGAACAACTCTGAAAGCAAAAATGGAGTATTGCATTTGAAGTGATAGGAAAAGCACAACCAGTAAAAGGATACACACAGAAGAAGGCAAGGTTGAAGGTAGGGGTATAAAAATGTTCCTCACAGCAGTGTATTAAATGGGCAGCTGAGCGACTAGACTGCACGTATCAAAACCAGGAAAAAAATGCAAACCCAGAATTTGGCTAACTACTGTCAGTTTAAGCTGATGTAGCAAGGTCCACTTTTAATGTCAGTCCTCAAATTACTCACATAAAGCTTCTGTGTGCAAACACTCTCAAACAATATCCTCAAGCAGACTTAAGTGTCATAGGCTGAGATAAAATGAAGTTGTAATAAGTAAGGACATGTTTCATGAAGGCAATTGCACAACTGTTCCACTGTGAAACAACTGACTGGAATTGATCATAACAATGATCAATTATATAATTGATATTAAAATCATAAATTGTACCTACCTAATCTGAGGTTGTCTTTCAGAAGCACTAAAACTTTGTTTAATTATACCTGAAACAAATGCATAGAAATTATCTCTGCAGTAAAAAAAAAAATACACACATGCATGTTAGTATTTTCTATGTCCCAGACATAAAGTCAAAATAACTTCTAAAAAGCAATGTTAAACAGACACCAAACCCCCATTTGACTATGGAGTTGCTGCCTGATGGATCAAAGATTTGCTTGCATCGTAACTAAAACCTCAGCCCCGCACAGTATTTTAATAAATACTTTCAGAATTTCACAGAAACTAATAACATATGCTGACTAGATGCCCACAAAAGATGTATCTGGATTTGCATTAAATAACTACCTCAGTTACGGCTACCAATATAGACACTACATTGTCTCTACTCTGGATAAAAAGCTAGAACATTTACCCACTTTCTCAGAGGACCTTTGATTGTTTGTCTAAACCTTGTTCTACCAGTTTTGTTGCCACTATTCTATTAGCTAACTATTCTAGCTACTACATATGCAATATTTTACCTCTTAAATTATCCCACTGATTTTAAGACCTTGAAGACAGGGTTGTTAGCAGTTATCAGTCAAACATCTAATTGGCAATAAAACTGAACCCAAACATTTCTGGCATTTATTGCATAGTGCCCAAAAACGTGAAGAATTAGGGGTAATGTTTGATGATATATTTATTATTTATGCAGTTGGAAAGCATTGCCTTAAAACAAGTATTTGTCTTAAGCATTCGTCTGTCTTAAAACATTCCCATAAAAACATTTCTTCAATGGCAATTTTGATATATGAGACCACGCTCTCCTATAAATGATATCTCGCTTTGAATGAGGAGTAAGTGTATGTTTAAATTGAAATATATTTCAGATAACTGAAGGCCTGAGGAGTAAGATTAGGAAATTTTACAATTTTCCTGTACAATTAATGCATTTTAATATAATAATCTGCATCTTTGTCTACATGAGATGTTCTTCCACACTAGTAACATCACAAGCATTATCATAAAACAAGAACAGAGGCATCTAATCATTCAAACAGTAGCTAAGAAAAAAAAAATGCCAAACTTACACTAGTTTTCATATTTTTGGTCTTGTTACAGCAGTTATATTAGTCCTAGAGCAGTAGAAGACTTTCAGAGAGCAAACACACTTCTAAGAGTCTTAAATCTTTTCATTGTGTTCAAATATACTTTCTGTTGCCCTCCAAAATATAGTGCTTCTATTTTTCCTACTTTCCTGAGATCCTCTGAATTTTTAAAAAAAAAAAAAAAATCCTGAAGGAGGCTGGCAACTGTCACACAGAAGTTACTTTAAAACCAAAAGAAACGATACATCTTCAGGCAAATCTGTCTCCCTAAAAAGAAGACACACAGACAGACAGAATGAAGGAAAAAAGAAACAGTATTTTATTCCCTGGTAATGCTTTGCTTAGCAAAAGAGATACTAAAACTCTGTAGTAGTTAGCCCAAAAGAAGGTTTGATAAGAGCAGTTGATTTATGTAATAGCAAATAAACGAGGCCCTTATAGAAGCAAAGATCATTCAATTAACTTTAACACTTGAGATAGGGAAATAGATAGGAAAATACAGTGTCCACTGCATTCCACGTAAAGAAGGACTTTGGAAATGAAAAAATATGATTGTGCCTATTCAAGGAACCGATTCTTTACCTACTTAAGATGCAAACACAATAATACAAATACAAAAGTAGAAGCTCTGACTGAACCTGAATCATGCTGCTTGGGGTAAGGATTATGAGTTACAATCTCAGACACTGTTGTAACAAAGACTATTATATATTATGGGAATATGTGCAAGAAAATCTGTAACAGAAGCCATTTGGCTAGAAAGCTAAATTTGAACACAGTTGTTTGTTAGAATTTTAAAAACAGCTCCCCTTTCCAAGTATCCATATACAAAACTGGATTTGAAATAATATACCCTTTAGCTGTTTCAAATAAATGGTCTCTCTATCAGTAAAGGGCTTATATCCAAATTTTCTTGATCAGTTTGATGACTCACCACATTTGACTTGCTAATCTGCCAGCTTATGAGTGTATTTACAAGTGCATGATATTTCACACCAAAGAGTCTGTCTCACCACTCGTATCTCTGCATGGCAGAGATGCAATATATTCTGATTCATATGCTAAAGTTAGGAAAATACTTAGTAATGCTAAGAAAAAAAAAAACCACAACCAAAAATCATGATGCAGAACATCAGCAAACAATAGCCAACACCCTTCAGTGCCATTTTCATTGCTTATTATTATGTCAGAGACCCACTGAGCAGCTACAGCTGAGAGGAGTCTCTATGAAAATACGTTTGAAATTATTTCTTCAATAACTAAGCATGAGGAGACTCAAACATCTAAAAATCACTGTAACAAACGCATTCATGCGTGTATACACACACACACAAACACTAATGACTTTAGTTATAATCCTTAGTCTTTTGTGTAAGAATGACGCTAATCATACAAAGTCAGACAGGGAGTAAGAAACAACACAGATGTGTAGGAAAGTTAAATGTAAGTCATGGAGCACATAGTGCATAGTTCAGCCCAGGGTGTTACCTGGACCTTATTTCCTTTTACCGTGGTTACTCCTTTGATACGTATGGGAAGAGCAAGGCAACATATGTTTTGTTCAAAGGCCTTGCACGAGGGAATTTCTCAATTCAAGATGATCTCAATGAAAATGAAATGTAAATCCTCCATCTCTCTCCTGTTTTGTGCCCACCCTTGTTGGAATGCGAGAGACTCACAAAAGCCAAAGCTTTTGATTCTCATCAGCCTCCTTATTCTGAAGAGCTCTATGAAGATATATACATCAAATGTGGCATCAAGCATTTTTCCAATTGCTACCTTGGTCTTTAATAGCTGATGTAATTAAAGCAACTTCTAAGGCTTTAACTTCATAACATGCATTGACATCAGTGCAAATCATACAAATACATTCTAATAAGCAGGTTAGTGTTTTTCTCTTGCAGGCACCTAACCATGCAATTTCAAGAAAAGAGCTTATAACATGATATGAGTTCCGAAAAACCTGGGAAGACAGTAACTTTTGCTCTGGCTTTCGCTTCACTAGTATCTAAAAAAACCACTCTGAAAACATTTTCAAGTTTGATCAGACTGATAGGAAAACTGAATCAAGATTCCATATTAGCAGAAAAATTCAATCCATCTCCTTAAATGAAATGGAAGCAACGGAAGTGGTTTTTTGAATGACAGTTTAATGAACCCTTCAGGAAAAAGGTCAAATTACATTTATTTATACAAGACACTCTTAGTAAGCTGCCCTTTAAATCACTGTACACTGCAACGGACAGTCCCAACCAGGTTAATTAAGCTGTGTGCAGAGCAAACAGACTTGAGGTTTTTGCTCATTAGCAGTAACTACGTGTACAGCAACAGAAGTTGCCATAAAAATACTTTAAGCTTAACTCAAGCATCATACAGGAAAACCAGGTCTTGGAAGATCTTGTTCTAACTGATGTCTTCAACAAAGTCCCATTACGCTGAGGTCTCAAGGGAAATCTGAATCTTAGACAAAGTCAAATTGGGAAAAACAAGCCTAAAACCACTGTAAGATCTCCAAAATTATTCGCAGACAGACCATTGTGCAAATTGTGGGGTTCTTGATGCAATAATAATTTTCAACAAATTTCCTAAGCTTTCCCCCCTCAAGCTAAAGAACCATCTATAGTAGATGTGGTAAGATCTTAACCCTAAGACTTATCAAACTATCTAAATGTCTTATGTAAAGAAATATCTTCTCAAATCATCAAATCCAAAGAATACTAATTGGTCTGAATTAAAAAAAAAAACCGAAAACAAAAACAAACCACAAACCAACACTCTGTAATCACAGAACTTGCAAGATATAAGGTAGCTGCCTGCAATTAAGCCCAAATTTTGAATCAAACTACTAGCTTCAGACAGCAAGTGACATTACTGAATGAGTATTTATTTCCTATTGTGTTTGTTGTTATTCTCAAAAATAGTTAAATTTGGAGCTAAGTGATGACCTAAACTCAGAGCCCAATCATTTGCTACATACAACATGCAGAGTTCCTATTTTGAGACTATCCTAGTTCTAAAAATCCCCAGTTATTCAACTGGATACATTTGACTGCTTTGAGCATTACCTGCACAAAACTCAAGTCCTGGCACTGTGTAAACAAGTCATTTTTCTAAAAGCTCAAAGAAAGACATAGGAGACCCTTCGAGAGTTACATCACTAGAATATTCCTCTGGCAGATCTGTGGTCTCTTCATTACACAGTAACTCTGAATACTATTGCACTGCAGAAATTTTGGCAACATCTTTGCCTATTGGCCCCAAGTTAGATACGTCCAGAGATTTCTCCAAATACTGGCAACATATATTAAATTAGGAGGTAACACAAAAACTCCTAAGCAAGATACAGCACAACAACAGGACTGTGCACTGGGACTTCTTAGCCTCATGAAAAGCTAGTACTGAGCAATTCTGAAAGGGAATTGTCGTATGCTTACCTTTTTATTGTGAGGATGGTCAGAAGGCAAGTATATAAAATCCTAGGGACTAGGGTTTTCTGATAGTATATTTTACACAGAACTAGTCTTTCAATGTATTTAGGACATTGTCCTGATTGCAGTGTAGATGAATATGATACAAGGAAACAAAAAATATTTTCCAAAAAGTGTTCCCAGACATAGAGTAAACTTTTAAAGTGTCTCTCACCCAACTGACATACTAGCCCTACTGGACTACAATGCACTAAGAGATACCACTATTTTCCTGCTGTTTGGTTTACCAGCAGAAATGCAAGTACAATTACACTGTAAATCAAACACAAGTAAAAACCCCTTAAATATGACTAAGCTAAGGTAAAGTTGGGAACCTTCTTGATTTTAAAATAAGAAAAATAAAGCAAATAATAAGCTATAATCATCCTATCACTCTTTGTTGCTTTGTGACTCAGTATGTCCCTATCCTCTGTCAATCTTTATCATTTCAAATTATAAGGACTACGGGGCGGGGGCGGGGGGGGAGTGTGGAAGTCACGTCTCCCACTACTGCCTCTATGCTTACGAAATGTGCAGAATCTTGCTCCTGTAGGATTAATCATTTCAAGTAGCATGAACAACTATTCCAGAATCTACATACCCTGCATCTGGCAATCTTAGGAGTTGCTAAAGGAGCTGGTCTTGTAGAATAATATTGTCTAGACTAAGAACAATAATCCTTTTCTTAAACCATAATTGAAAAACACGGGGTATGTAAAATTATTAAAAATATTATGACAAGTAGTGGACAATAAAAAAAGCTAACCACTAGTACACTGTCACTCACACGCATACCAGCTTCTGTCTCAAACACCTCAGTATATCACAACTTTTTACAAAATACTACCCCAGTTTTAAAATAGAGCAGTATTTTTCTACATTTGCAGATCATGTGTTCTCTGAAATTCAGTGACGTGATAGCAGCACGGTTAGACAAACCCTTTCAAGACCCTGATCAACACACCCCTAACTGAAACTCACATTTCCGTGTTAGCAGTTTCCAAGTTAGCTAAATGAAAGTTGGTGACATTCTCCCCTGTAATGCCTGCATGCTTGGCAAAACCATGGCTGATAATTCATACACTGTTAGCTATTTATTAGCAATGAAGGGAGAATAACCCAAGCATCCTGAATTTATAATGCTTTTTTTTTAAAAGCTATCTTTTCTTTTTCCCTGAAAAAAAGAAAAATTTGCCAGCGTTAATTACAGCTGATCTACAACGTTAACTTCAACATCAAGTACAAACTACACATGATCTAAGAACGTGTGACTGCAGAATCATTTTTCTGAAAAAGCAGTCATGAATTATCTGTATACCAGTTAAACTTTATGCTGGGTGACTAATGGGCAACAACTTCTAGAAATGCTCATTAAAGTTACTGGGATTAATAGGAACTGACTGGACCTTTCCAGTTGAAATATTTCATTAAATCAATGGAAATCTGGCACAAAAATATTTAAATATTACAAAAAGTTGACGTTTTGTTAATGTCCAAATCTTAACAAAGAAAAATTAACAACAAGGTAATCATTACCAATAACACTTCGGGTGTGGCACGTTACAAACTATGCAGAGATTTCAAATGTCTGTGTACAACGCTGAACCTGCCCACAAAGAATTCCATTTCTGGGAGATGCACAATGTGTTATTCTTCAGTATAAAAACCAAAATAGAACATTGCCTCCACAGGCTGCTTTTCCTCAAGACATTCCTTCTATGCAGCCCCCTCCCACTGTCAGGCTAGGCTTCCCTGGACCCTGTGAGCTTCTCTTGTTAATCTCTTAGCACAAGAAAGTAAAAAAAAAGGTTTTCCTTTGTTAAGAAAACCTTGATAATAAACTCAGGGCTGGCTAACCACAGGTCCTCCAGCCTTTAGAATGGCGGGCTGTCCAGTTACAATTAGCAAATCATATTAATGGATTTTACGTAGAATTATCAAATCACTTATTTACCTGCACTACCAGCTAGACATTTCAGTTAAAAGCATTCATATTTATTTAGTACCTGAGTGAAAATCTGAAGAAAACCCAGTTAGCAAATAGCACTACAAACAGATAAAGTAATGTTATTTTATGTTTTTTGAAGCCTGGTACCCTGAAACAATAAAATTTGTTAATCTTTAGACAACCACATTCCCTTCACCTTTTAAAATGACAGTCTAAATCATCCACAGATTTTCTGTCAGAACTTCATAGGATGAATGGAAATCTCCGATTTTGCTCAGCTCTAATATCAATCTTTTTTCTTCTATTATAAAACGCTCTTTGATTTTCCTCTAACCAGAATCCCATACCATTTAATAGGTAGATTGTGGTAGCTCAGAAATTAGCAGGTAGCTCACAGTGGTTGGACGTTTTACATTTTTTTTTTTTTTTTTTTTTAATTTTCATATTTAGAATATAATCCAAAAAACTATTACTTAAGATAACACCCAACACAGCTGGTGCTTTCCTATCTGATTACCATAAATAACTACAGGCAGAATTAATGCTGTGTTTTGTCACATAATCCCTTCCTAATTCAAATCTAATCATTAAGCATTCCTTCAGTTCCATTTAGTCAATTCATCTAGACAGCTAAAGCTTGCCTCTTTCAACGCTCTTTTTTACACCCTCTAACAGGGCACTCCATTTATTCATTTGCACAGCATTACTGTTACTGAGACAGAAGTTTTCACAGTGTCTTCCTTCTGTTTCTTATCAACACTAGTTATCTTATGTTTCAAATCTAAAAACACTTTCTTTGTCAAGTTGCCCAATAACATTCTAGTTTTCGTAGGCATTACTTCAAAATATAGGGACAAGCTGCACAACGAAAATGTGATGCAAAATGTATTATACTGGAAATGGCTGCCACAGAGGCGCAGTTATTTTATTTTTCTTTTGCTTAAGAATCACAACAGATAATGAACTTGCAACAAATCATGAAATACCCTAATATTTTGGAACAAACTACTTTGCTATTATAAAGTAGGGTATGCTTCATTCTCAAGGAATCTTACCAATAGCAGACTCTTTCAAATTACTTGAACTGGAGCTGCTCGAATTGTCCAGTACATCCAGCTCATCATCTAATTCAGAGAACGTATCTGCACAAAAAATGAAAGCAAAGAAGCTTTTAACCCACCTCTGACCAGCATAATAGTACTCCTAATGCTTCTTTTGCTAATCACTACCTTTCTCAGAGTTCTCTAAAGTGCTGTGATCCTCTACCAGGATTTCTTCACACGTTCTTCCCTCATCTTTTCCACATGCAGATTGACAACTTCCAGCTGGGAGGTCAGTATTTTCTGAAAATTCACTTTTGCAACTGGCTGCTCCACTGATGCTGCTATGAAGACTAAACTTCTCATAATTTTTCTAACAAAGAACAAAAAGGAAAGGTTATGTATTGTCCTTATCCAGCGCTCATTAGAAAACCTGCAAATGCAAGTGTCACTTGTGTATACACAAAGACATAAAAATGCACTTTTTGTTCCCATTTAGTTGTTAGTCCAAGACTGCATGGTACCTGGTTCAGCCACTAATTCTAAGTTTAATCTAAACAAATTATTTCTAGCCTTTACATAAAAGGTACCTTTGTTCTTTTTGAAGGTCTTTTGTAACAGTCATTGAAAGTGGGGGAAAAAAAAAAAAGAAACAAACACCAGACCAGAAAGAACTACTGAACAACATAAAAAAATAAAAGATTGGATGAAGATAGTGGGTTCTCAGATACAAGCAACGGGAGATTTACTCTCTTCCAGCTTATCATAGAATGTTTTGGGTTGGAAGGGACCCCTAGAGGTCATCTAATCCAACCCCCCTGCAGTGAGCAGGGACACCGCTAACTAGATCAGGTTGCTCAGAGCCCCATCCAACCTGGCCTTGAATGTTTCCAGGGATGGGCCCTCCACTACCTCTCTGGGCAACCTGTTCCAGTGTTTTACCACCCTCATTGTAAAGAATTTCTTCCTTAGACAACAAACATCAGAACAGTTCTGGACAATACAAAACCTGTACATAGGTCAAGATGGTTGTAAAATATGAAGTGAACTTGATATGATGTGATGCCAGAGAGAATCCCCAAGACTGAACTGACCAAATGTGGCAAGGGGTTCTTTAATGAGCAGAAAATTCTGCCTCTGCTGTTGTCATTGTTTACAGCTTTTCTGGAAAGAATAGAGATCCCTGATCCCTGTTACTGCTTCTATTTCAATGCAATATATTTTGAAAATGGAATGGTTTTATGATCTCTTTATATATTGTTCCAAGTATTCTCATATTATTTCTGTTGTGCATAAATAAATTCATGCTTTTTATTCCCTCTTGTCAGAGCAAAGTATGATAAAGGACAAATTATATAAACATTAAACAAATTAGTATCTTTACTATTTAAAGTAAATTCAGGAAAGAATACATTCCTAAATACTTATATTCTTACCAAGTGTGTCAAAGACAATTTGGCCTGTATCTAATACAATACTCTTCCAAAGTCTTTCCCTTGATGTATTTTGACCTTATTGGGACAGAGCAGAATGTGTGCATTCTGAAAACCATTTCTCTTTCAGAAACCTAACCCCACTCTGAGCACCTGTACAATGGTCTGCTTCAGTTATTTCCCATCTTTTGTTCTATTCCCAAAACTATAACTTAATGCGCAAGACATGGCTTGTCAAGCTTTTCTCTTTAAATTTGGGTGGGACACTTAAGTAGTGGACTGAGCTTATGACCAAGATGCCACAAAAAAGCGGCAACTGCAGCGTAGCACAGGATGGCAACCACTAAGGAGGACTCTCAAGCTCACTTAAAAAGAGTAGTCTGGTCATGACATATGAGCACGATTATTGTGCCCTGAACAGTAAGTACTGTAATTGCTGAAGAGACCCAATTCACCTGCTCTACATAAAAGAAAACAAAGTAAAGGGAGAGAAGGGTCAAACTGCATGGGCATCTCCAACTCCTTTCAACATTGCCCACACTGAACCTCACACTCAGATGACAAATTATTAACAATGACTTGTAAATCAAGTGGAGCTAAGGAGAAAAAAAAGAAAAGATCAAAAAGACTGCTGTTACAAATTGGTGTCAGATCTAACCGAGAAAGAAAACCTGTTTGAAATGCCTGAACTGAATTCTGTAGACCTCATGATAAAAATAATCATTATGCCTGCTACAGAAACTGTTCAGAGATCAGTGAAATGTATCCCAAAACCTTAAAGCAGTTATATAAACTGTAAAACTATAACCTGTCTACACATAAAATCTGCTCCATTTACCTAATATCTGAACACAGAGAAATATAGTATTTTATTACTGGTCTCAGAGTAACATATAAATGTACTGTGACATATTTTGCCCTACGTAGACAATAGCTAATAATTTTCAAAAGTGAGATTATATACTGTTGTTTCTCTTTTTAGTAGGGTGCTACTAAATCTAAATCAGCCAGGATTTAGAAGGACAAAAGTACAGGTTGGAGGAGGCTGGGATGCGAGTTCAATGCCACTTTTGCTCAGCATTGGAGTGGGACTATAGGGACCTACACAAGAATATAAGGATATAAAGAACCTAGTTTTGTGAGAAAAGCATGGATGAAGTATTCCTTCAACACCTCAAAACAACCATTTCCATATCCTGGGAGAGACTTCTTTCAGATAGGCAGAAAGACAGATACTTATCTTTCAAAGAAATCTACTAAACAGTGGGATATTCAGAATATCACAAACACTGAAACACGAGTTAGACTGATATATATTCATTTGAACTGTGCTCATATCTCCACTTTATTCTCGTGTTCAGTACTTTACAAATCTTTCTGGAGGCTTCGTCAGTTGATCCAGATTATTTTCACACATTTTCATACAAACTAGTAACTCCTTTTCCCCATGGGTCTGATTGTTTGCCACCTTTGTTGAAACAAACTCTGCCTTCTAGTATAAACAAACACAGTTCAAAGGAAAAGAGTCCCTGTGCAAAAATGTTCAAGTTAAAAACTAATTAATTTTTTTTTTCCAGAATTCACCTTTATGACTAAGCAAAGGCATCTCTGGAAACACTTGAAATTTGTGTCCCAGCCATGAAGAAAAATCTCTGTCTACAAGCTAAGACTCTTCATCCATATCCTGTACACTTGCACTGTCTCTCTCTTAACTGGTCACCATTACCACTGTAAAATCAGATATACTTTGGGTTTGGAGAAGTTAAACCTAAATTGGTGGTTTTCACTTCCAACAGGAACCTAATCTTTTAAAAATTGAAATTAACACTGTCAAACCCCACCCCCCCCAAACCTGCTAGGTTTAACTAAAATAAAGGTATTGATCATGTGCTTAGCTCTGTTTTGCCATATTGCTGTGCAGAAGAATTAACTTTTCTGTCTTCAAGAAATATAGAGCTCTCTAGTGGCATTTGCAAAGAGTGTTTAATTAATCTTCTTTATTAGAGACAAGTAATTACAGCATTAATACTAGTCAACTGAACTTCTATTTCAAGAAAAAAAATATAGAACTACTTCCACTATTAAACTACTTGTAAAAAAACTAGAAGATAGCAACAAAATGAGTAACAGCTAACATGAAATTGTCACGGAAAAACCCCATACTAAACAACATATTTCTTTCTGTAACAGGGTGACAGCTCTTGTGCATTGGGAAGAAGTAAATGTTATTTATAATGGCTTTAGTAAGGCTTTTGACAATGTTTCTCATGACATCTTGCAAGAAAGCTAGGGAAGCGTGACCTAGACAAAATCACAATCATTTGGTTGTACAATTGACCATAAAAATTGTACTCAATTTGGTAACTACTTTGAGGGTTTGTTAAACTGAAAATGGGTGGTGAGCACAATTTTTCAGGCTCCCTTCCGACCTTGTTCCAAAACCATTCAATGTTGTCACTGAATTACAATGATAATATGCATAATGGGATAGACTGCCTATTAAATGTGCATAGACTGCGATACACTCACATCATATATCACATTACAAGATATACATCGTACACAGAGTTGCATTAATGCAAGTGACAATAGGTTTTGAAGAAAGTTTTGCCAAACTGGAGAAACTAACAGAACTGATGAAGTTTACATAGGGAGAATGCCAGGTTCTATGAGCAGGGGAAAAACAACTGTAAAATGGACAGATGGGGAAGGACTGGTCAGACACCACCTCTGCAGGAAAAGATGCAGGGATTTTGGTGGATCAGAAACAGAGCATGACTCAACGTGACCATGCTGTTATAAAAAGGTAAACATCATGCTGGGATGTATAAAGAGAATCACCTCCAAGAACTCTGTAAACTTTCTACTTGGTACCAAAAAGGTTCTCAGTTGGAGTAACGGAGTCCAGTTTTGAACACTACACTTAGAAAATGTGGAGAGATAGAACAGGAGAGAAATAAGAATAATCAGGTCTACAAAACACAACATATAAAGTAAGACTGATGGAATTTGATTATTCAGATGAAAGAAAAAAAATAGAGAGGGGAGATATAACACATAAAAGAAAATAAATAACTCTTGCATATTTCCACTGTGGGGAGGACAAAAAGTAAGCAGCTTAAGCTGGAACACATAAAATTTAGATTAGACTTTAAGACAATCTAACAGTAATTAAGTGTTCAACTATTGCACCTATCTGGGATGCTGCAGAGAGAAATAAGTGTTGATACACTATGTAACAGCTTTGAATGTGCTCAGTAAATCCAGTGTTCTGGGGACATTCTGGTCTTAGTGCTCTCAGAGCAATTAAATGACACTTAAGAGTGGGTCTGAAAATTTCAAGTGTCATATACATCCTATATGTGCACATGCATACGTCATAGAATCATTTCAGTTGGAAAAGACCTTTAAGATCATCAAGTCCAACCATTAACCTAACCCTGCCATCCCACCACTAAACCATGTCCCTAAGCACCTCGTCTACATCCATCTAGTATCTCCTGGAAACAAGACATACATAACAAATTTACACTGTCAAGCATACAAAGCAAGACAAACATTTTCCAAAAGCCTCAGACTAACTGCAGATGCAGTATATAGCATAGTGTATACGTGCTATGGGTGTGCCCAGGATTTCCAATTATCTTCTGACAGCACTTCAGGCATCCTCATGGTTTTCCAGAAGTTATCTTCAGATGGGGGAAAAAAATAAAACCAAAACAAAAAACCACAAACCAAAAAAAGACTCATTCAGACTCGTGATTGCTGACTGTAAAGACAGTCTTTGCATTTCTGCTTGTTCCAAACTGGTCCCTAATTTGGCATAGTTTGCCTTGGAAGAGACTTTCTATCACTTGACATTTTTATGATTGACTGGTCAAATACCCGTCAGGAGTGACAGGTAGCTCTAAGGCTTGGAGATGGACAAGATAATTTCTGACAACTCTTCCTGCTTTATATTCTGTGATTCTATTAAAGTACTTTAATGCACTAACAAATTGAAGCTGAATTAAACATATTATGGGTTTGTCCTTAATAGTTTGATCATATATTTTCACAGGGAGTAACTTGGCTGTGATGACTATTTTCTACATTCAGCAGCTGTTAATAAAATTACACCTGCAAAACAGTTATTGCATAATTATACTCCAAACATAGTACAAATCTAAAAATCACACCAGCTGTAATTTCTAACATTTAAACTTTAATTCCAGTACCTGCTACATAAATACCAAAACAGAATAGTGTCAGAACAAAATCAATGGACTGAAAGGTAGAAGAAGAAAACAATTTGTGAATGCTAAGCTTTCATGACATTCCTGAGTCCTCACTCATTTCCAAAGCAATGGGAATTGTATGCAGCAGTGCACAGACAGGCACTATCACCCAAAGTTTTTTTATAAATTTTTTAATAATAAATTTTTAATAAAAATAGAATTTAATATTCTAACCTAACAAAGACTGAACTATATTGCTGTGATATTAGTAACCTGTTGCATTCTAAGTGTTTTAAAACAAAACATACTCCTTGCTTCAGCCAGTACAAACCCAGTTGCTGCATTCATACACTGTTGCTTTAAGAAAAAAAAAAAATCTGTTATGCATTGATTGGCTGAACTGAGAAAAGCATACATCTAAACACACTGAAAGAGGAAATTAAAATGAGCTCTAGTCCAATTTTTATGTCTTTTTCTGAGTTAACGAAAAAAATAGATTAATTCAAATTGAATTGCTAATTAAGCACTACTTTGTAATGCATGTGGTGATGCTTAGAAACTAACATGATTGCTAGCACAACAATTGCCAACAGTGCAGAACTGAATTCGGGTAGGGGGGGAAATGACTTGGTGAAAACGCAGCTAAACCGTTTTGTGTTTCTTTGCCTTTCAGAGAGCTGTGATCCTATCCTCACTTCTTCTAAAAGCTTGAGGAAATTTATGGCTGTTTTTGTTTACAAGAGTTGCCAGTAGCCTGCAGGGTGGTTACAAAAGTATGGATTCTTAAGCTACGAGCTTTAACCCTTCCCCCTTTAGCCACACACCCCTGCAGATGAAGAAAAAGATTGGGATAAAGAAAATCCATTCCTGTGGATAAAGAAGAGTGGGAGCAGTGGCATGCTCTGTATTTACAGGTATTCCTACAAAATGCTTCACTGTTGTTTACATTAGGGTCTTTGTGATAGAGAGGACATACAAAGAAATACCAATGTTTCTCAAGACTTCAGGTACACCATTATTATTTCTAAACCAATCTAGAAAAGACATAACACAACCTACTCTTACTTATCTACAGCTGGATTATGAAGGTTTATGCCACAGATGGAAGACAGAAAACTGTATCAGCCATTTCAGGTCTGGCCAGGCTCTTTAGTTTAGATGTAGTCCTGTCTGAAAACTCATACATTGCTTCTTTCACTATTCCCAGCCAATAAGTAGTTGAATTGCTTCTGCAAGATTGCGTGCCAGGCAGGCTTCTTAGCATAGGCTGTAACCAAGCTGCCTGCAAGCAGAATAATCAGAGTATGTCTCCCAGCAGTAACATCCTAGTCCACCAGAACTGCACCACCTTGACACCTGCCAATCTAGGTCTGGGAGGGCCGGTGTTGACCTGCAGCTAAAAATCCTATCTAGATGGAAGACGACTCATCTTGGGTCTACATGCCACACTCTTCAGTGTGCTGGGTTAGGGGAAGACTTACCAGTTCAAGTGTGAAAACAGAAAAATGCAGAGAACAATCTTGCTAATTAGCAGTCATGTGTGTTTGAACATTAGGACAAAGCACTCAGCTAATGGTAACTAAATGGACCATAACCCAAGCATGGTTAATGACTTCTGACACCCTATGAGCCCTCACAAACACTGGATGTGGAGCCACTCCATAGATCGCACTACACTCAGAATCAGAAGTTGTACCTACTTTTCCATTACCTAAGCATCTTAGTCTCCCATTACTCTGTATAATTCAGAACTTCATTTGAATACATGGATTTGCATATATGATTTAAAACTAAAATGTGTATTCTAGTTGACATTATTAATACAAAAATTAAAATAAGCTTAAATTCCCAAAGAACACAGTATTACAAAACCTGGTATAGAGAAAGAATGTGACACAACATGTGCGCCACATGCACAGATCAGAACTTCATAAATTGAGAAAAGAAATTTACTCTCGGAGAACATAATAAAAATGGGCAGACATGATAGACTATCTGGCTGATCAGAGCAGCTGGAGGTACAAACGGCTCATGTTTTGTTATATATTTTTAGCTGACAGACTCTGGTTATAAAGCTTACAGTTTTCTCCCCCACATTCAAAATATAGGACAGATCTCAATATTCATCATTCTACATTGTTTTAGGTATATCGATATTTTACATTTAAATAATGTGGCAATGAGAAAAAAGTTATTCTATTTATATGTCAAACAGTAAGTGAACACACTGGCTTATCAAGGGCTTCTAAGCATTATTTCTAAGTTAAAAACACTTCAGGATATATGCAGTAAACAAAACAATAATGGATGATGCCCATGTAATCAAATACATATTTCCAAAGTACTAAAAGTGACTTATTTTCAGCTTTTCGCAAACAGCCAAAATAATGTCTAAATTTTTCAAATATATATACCTCAAAAAAGTAATCAAATTATTATTTGGCTACCTTCTCGTCTCTTTAAAGGAAAATATTAAAAAGATACTTTCATTATTAGTTAAATCAACTACTGTTTTGGCTTGGAACACAGAAAACTCAACTTTGCCACTGGTCTGTTTGGTGACCTTACACAAACTATTTTTTCCTCTCCTTTTCCTACCCAGAGCATAAAAACATAATATTGACCACCTTGAAATGAAAGGTACTATGTCAGAGATAATTATACTATTATTACTTGGTTTGGTCCTCTGTACCTTGTGGTATGTCAGCAACCTTAACCTTGGAGAACTGAACACACTAACTCTATTAAACACCTTTGATCCCTACATCTGCTTGTGTTCTTACATAAACAATTTCTATGGAAAACAAGGAAAGGTAAGAATTTCTGTTGGGAGCTGATAATGACTCCTTTTATTAGGATTATTTTCAAGCAGGGATTTTATGCTATACTTGCCAGGCAAGGTAACTACACTTCTCCAACGTCATCTACTGACCTGCCTTTCAATTGCCTACTTATCAGCTTCCATACTGGTCTTACACTACTTATAAAACAGATTCCACTCCGGCTCCAAAAGATCTCTGCTGCTTAGTTCCATAAACCAGGACAAAAAGTACACTCTTTATTTCAGAAACATTATACGACACAACTGGGATGAAAAAGGAGCACATTTTAGTAGAGAGAAAACAGTATAAGATAGCTGGCTTCAAAAAAACATTGAACTACATGGCAGAAACACTGAATTCTCTGACGCCATGGAAAATGACAAATTACCTGGCTGTGGAATTGCTGGGGTCTTGACTAAGATGAATTAGGTTGTCCATACCTCACAGAGTTTTTATTTCAGGAACAGCTGCTTGAAATTCTTCCTAGTACTTTTAGTCAGAATATTGTATTTTTTTCAAAAGTCAGACTTTTCAGGAATAATTATTCTCTTTATTAGAAATCCTCATAAACTTCATAAAATTTTCCTACAATACTGGGAAAAAGGCGACAACATGGCTCCTTCTGCTTCTAAGCCCTGCAGCACTCCTCTGAAATTTGAAAGATCGTATTCTATCTTATTTACAGCAAGGGCACACAATTAAGTCTCCCACTTCTCATTATCAAGCCCTACTCCTCTCAGCTTCTGTAGTGTTCTGGATCTTTGTCAGATCCTCCTGTTGTACCTGTTTCTTTTAATATACATAATAAAATATCCACTGGAGTGGAACTGGAGTTACAGTATTCCTTCCTTGAGAAGACTAGCCATTATCCCCCAAAACACAGAGGCATTTTCCTTCTCATTTTGTAGATAGGTGTATTTTTCAAGTATTGATACAAATCAGAAGCACCCTAACTTCGACGCAATATCATCAAAATATCGTATCTTACAAGTGTCTGGATAGGGCACTCTTCTCTCAAAGACAGGATAATTCCATTGAAATCCCAAATCAAGCAGCTTTCCATCCATAGTACATTTTTTGCAAATTTCATCACAGCTATACAAGAGAATGACTATATCAAGATATGAAAAAATAATGGCATACAACAAGCTTTTAAATGTGTGGTGTAAGAAAACTCAAAAAACATGGAAAATAACTGCTCATATGGTTTTAAGTTATAAATCCTACTCTGTATCTTTCTTTCATCTCAGTACCTCTTACATTTCAAATGACAGTGGTTTGTTGAAGTTTTTCTGGCAGTCGTTGGCATCCCTTTAATTGAAAAAAAAAAAGTGTAATACAAATAATGATCTTGAACTGATAGGTCAAAAAACTACTGAAAAAAAGATTAACAATTTCTACAAGTCTTATGTTTGGCCAGGAAGGTGAAAACAACTTATTAAAAAGAAAAAAAATCCGTAA